>NC_022020.1:53227792-53238515 GCF_000317375.1 Microtus ochrogaster
CAGGACAGACGGCCTCACAGAGCTTGCAGGCGATGCAGCGTTCCTCCCCGGATGGGTAGCGGCGCAGTGCATGTTCCCCCCGGAAGCGTGGACTCAGTGGGCCCTTCTCAAATGGGTAGTTGATGGTGGCAGGCTCCCGAAAGAGGTAGCTCAGGGTCATGCCCAGTCCTCGGATGAGCTCTGTCCACATCAGCGTCCGAGCTGCACGGTCAGTCACAGACTACATGTCCATATCCAGCTCCTGTATATTCACATACTTGTATGTTGCTGCCACTGCACTGCTATGGAGGCTTCGGCCGCTGAGATGTCCTGTGCGCACAGCCTGGGCCAGGGCCCGTGGCAGCATGGGTGAGGTCAGACGGTTCATCTTGAGGCGCGCTGGCTCCTTCGCTGTGCAGCAGTCTTGAGAGAGATTTTTCTCCTTTGCTTCTGGTGTGATGGTCCTCTTCCTAGGGATGGGAGGATTCTGACAGTCCAGTGGCTGCCTTTTGCAGTTTAGAGTTGGAAGCGGGCATGGTCAAGAATGTTATTTATTTAATTTGTTTATTTTTCATCTTAAATCCAAAGAGAGCTGCTGAAGGAGCTTTTACATTTGGATGTTGGCTGGTGATAACTTTTATGTGTAAGCCTGGCAACTGGAGACTTGCTTCACCCAGCCCTGCAGTGGTGGCCAGACTCCTTACCTGTGCCTGAACCCTGTCCTGGGATCCTGGCTCTTCTCTGTCTTTGGAGCTGTTGTCTTCGGGGTGCCATTTCTCCCTCAGGGGGCATGTCACTGACTCCAGGTAGGATGAAATACACAACATTCTGAGTAAGAGTAATACTAACCGCCACATTTTAAATGTTTCAATGAGACTGACAATCTTTTATGTTGCCTGAACCAATCCTTCCTGTACATTTACGTGTAAGCTTTTCCCTGTGCCGTAATTTCCTGGATTTTTGGCTTATATTTTAGTCACAGTCAACAGAGTAATATGATGAAGGAGATGTTGACCAAAATATTCTCAGGTTGCAGTTCTGAAAAATTACTTAGCAGTTTTTATTTTTTGTACTTGCAAAAATGTACTTTTGCCTTTGAGGGCTAAATCCATTAGAAATATTGCATATAATAATGCATATAACTGGTTATGCAGAGCCATGCCATGCACTTAAATTCTTTTGCCCTGTACTGTACTTTTAAATTATCAGAGAAGTGTTTGAAGACTCTAGTTTTGATAATTGGAACTGCCCACTACCCCCCCCCCATGTGTGTGTGTGTGTGTGTGTGTGTTCGTGTTCGTGTGTGTGTGTTTGTGAGCGTGAGCACAGGCTCACAGCATTAGCAGTTATCACAGAGTGGTCTGATCTATTTATTTAAAAACTAACAGCACCAAGTCCACCTGTCACATTTTATGGTGGAATCTGAGAAGAATGAGGGCAGTTTTATCAGGATTGTGAAGTTTTCCAGGGGCAGAGCTCGCGTATGTTAATTTACTTTCTAAAAACAACTTGTGCGGCGTTCTCATCCTGGAGACCAGCTGTCTGTTTTCACTCAGACCCAGCTCTCCCTGCCATGGAACTTTGCTGGGAGCAAGGCTCGTTTCTGAAGCTGCCTGGAGCTCACCTGCTCCCTTGGTTCATTCTCGTCTTTTGCTTTTCCAGAAGGTTTTAGCCAGAGGTGAAGGTGACGTGGTCACACTGTGACGATGGTTGAGCACTTTTCAGGGTCCCGAGTGAGAGCAAGAATGTGCTGTGGAGTGACAGACGCCGAGAGTCACCAGCTGTCCTTGAAAACTTCGGCTGAAGACGGTGGGGGTCAGATCAGGGCATTCATTTATTAATTTTCTTAATTTTTGCATATTAAAAGACATGGAGAGATAACGTCCCCTGAGGCCGAGACTGCATGTAGTGTGTCATTGTCTGCATTCTCAGTGACGCATGCTGGGCACACGTTGGCTCCTGGTGCACCTGTTGCAGACAGCATGAACTCTGCCTTTCCTCCCCGCCAATTCTGGACCTCCGCATTCTTTGCTACGCTCAACTCTTCTTTCTTCTGTCCCTTTCTGTTCCTCTTGCTTTTCTCCTTGCTTGACATTTCTTCCTTCTTGATCTCAGTACCCCCTTATCAGGGGGAAGTTGGCCAATCACACTCTGTGTCAAGGTCTTGCAGCTGTAACTGTCTTCCTTCTCATGTGGATTCTGGTGACCCGAGTAACACCCCAGCTAGGTTCTAAATCAGTGAGGGCACATTTCCTGGGAGGAGTTGAAAATTTGACGCATCTCGGCGATTTGCTACGTATCTGAGTTTTATACTGTAGACAGCGAGGAAGGGAGATATTTTAATGAGTCGGGATGCAAAATACTGGGCTTTACTATTACTCCTGTATCTGTCACTGGGCAGCCGAAGCACCCCATTCTGCTCTGGGATTCAGGTCCCCTAGTGTGGCCTGGCTCCCTGAGGCACTGCAGCTTTTCCTCTTTGACTTCCTTTTTTCCCTTTCCTCTGTCTTTAGCTTCAGATTTTATATCTATTTAAGGCTAACGTAGCACACAAAGCAGAACCGTAAACCACTTAGGAGCTATGCAGTGGTCTGTCATAAATCTGTATAAAGCCTCAGCCCAGCCAGTGGTTTGGATGGCTTTCCGTGAGAAACTCCTTCAGCTATGAGGTAGTAAAACAAATGCCTTAAAACAACCAAACCTAGGACAATTGTTTGACAATGTCCACCTTGTTCAAAAGCTTTCCAGAGCCAGGTGGAGGAAACGGTTCTGAGACTAAGTAGTGACTTTAAAAATAAAAACAATAAATGAACATTGACATTATTTGCCAAGGACTGTTTTTTTTTTTTTTTTTTTTTCCTGTGCCATTTTATCTCATTACCCAAATAGTTCAGACTGTACAGGGAGCTAGAGAGTTTTACTGTTTTATTTATTTATTTAGTTGGAATTGGTTTCGCAGAAGTGGAAAATTGGCAGCAAGTATGGAAAGTAGCAAACCAGTTTACAGTGCTCTGGGCTTCTTAGCTTTAATGTAACCCACAAGAATGAGGAAAGGCTTCATGGGTCTGAGTAAGAGGCTGCCCAGTAGGCATTTCCTTTTCTGGAAGTTTATTTTTACACTGGCTGAGTCTCGCGCACACAGGAGAGCATGCCCAGACTCTAGTTGACTAACAGTGGCCTCGGAGATGGGTGGGACTTCCACTCTGTTATTTTTCCATAGTCCCATGCAGAAAATGCTGGGAAAGGCTTCTAATAATATTATATAAGCAAGAGGACCTTGGTAATTAAGAAGAAAAAAAAGCAAAACTTGTGACCCTCTAGAGTGCGAGTAACTGGCCTACAAAACAGTGCTTGCCTGTCCTGACGTCAGATGCTGTGCTCCGCAAGTCCTAGTGAGGCAGCAGAAGCACATGTCTAGTTTTGATTAGAATTGTCAGTGGATAAAGGAATGTTTGGAAACTATGTGCTTTTTGAACAAAATAGGATAGATGATCATTTCCCTCACCTGATAAAGCCAGTCTGAATGATGAGTTCAGTTGACATCAGCGCGTATCAAGCTAAAAGCCTAAGCCAAGATCACTGGAAATAACACGTCTGCACCTTTAGGTCAGCAGAACTGGCAGTGTAAGTTCCTCCCACACATGTGCTTGTTTCCATCCTCTGAATGGATAAGGTTTTCGTACCGGGCCACTTCCAACGTTGGTGTCCATACTGCAGTACTCTCTTGCCTGTTCTTACTGCTCTCACCCCGCTATTCCTGTATTCCCATTAAGGAGTCATCCGCATAGCATGGTGCTGGGCCCTGCCTAAGCATCAGCCACAGCAGGCTCTTGTTCCCAACTCGAAAGCACATCCCTAGGAAAGTTGAACTTGGCTGCCCACCTTCCTACCTGCGGTCTAGGGTGCTTTGTTAGGGAACTCAATTGTGCTTCACATTTCTTGGGAGCTTGTTAGAAACACAGAGCCTACCGGGCGGTGGTGGCGCACGCCTTTAATCCCAGCACTTGGGAGGCAGAGGCAGGCTGATCTCTGTGAATTCGAGGCCAGTCTGGTCTACAAGAGTGAGTTCCAGGACAGGCTCCAAAGTTACAGAGAAACCCTGTCTCGAAAAACAAAAAAACCAACCAAACAAAACAAAACAAAAAACCCAAAAACAAAACCAAAAAACCCCCACAGCCTTGGGGCTTACGGCAGGCTTGCAGAAGTCCAACTGGCCTTTTCTGGTGTGCAAAGTTGAGCTTATGCTAAGCCTATTGGAATGATCATTTACAAGCTATTAAGCTGTGAAAGCCAAGGCCACGATGCTGTGGCAGTAAAACGTGCTTTTGTTAAGCTATTTCAGAATATTGGATTCCAGATTCATTAGAAAAGTCCACACACTAGTAGTATAGGTGAGTGAGGTTTGTTTGGCTGTTTTTTGGGTTCACGAGTCTTGCAAGTCTAGGCTAGAAATAACAAGTTTTACAGGCAGACCAGAGCTTATTTTTCTCTGAATGTCAAAATTCATTGGCTCAGAAATGGTTTCAATGGATTACAACCAGTACTGAAGTAAGGACCGGCAACCAAAGATGGAATGTCTTTTAGGCTCAAGGGTTAAGTATGTTTTCCAAAATTTGAAAATTATGCTTGTTTATTTATGTATATATTTGATATCATAGCCCTATATGAATATGTAGATACAAATTTCTATTGCATGTATGATCACGAGTGATCACGGGTTCATGCTAGTGAAGTCTGTGTTATTTTGATACTAAGTTTGTTATCTTACCAAGAGGTCAGGGTTTGAACTTTTTAAGTGTTGGAAGCTGTACTTTGAGGTTTCTCCTGAGGTGTCTTCTTTAGGAATGCCAGCTATGGCGATAAGGTTATGCTGGGGGTCAGGGTGGGGAAGGAGGATGCAGAGCAGGGATGGAACTTGATGTGGTGGAAGAGTCCCAAGTAAGCCTGGAGGGGGGGTTGTGCAGATAGTTGGTGGATGCTGAAGAACCTAAGTGTGCAGGGCTGGAGAAGATTAATTAGAGTAGGTTCTAGAATCATTGGCATTATCAGCTAGTTCTCTGTGATCCATACATGTGCTGTTATGTACAGCACTTAAGTGCATGGCTGTTTAGGACAGAACATAAAGACATCATGGTCTCTTCCTACCCTTGCAAGGCAGATTTGCTATCTTCATCCATTGGTCTTAAATCTTACGTTGTGATCAACTATAAAGCATTTTCGATTGAACTCGAAGGTCAAACCCCCTTTTTGGTTATTCTGTTAAGGCTATCTTTCTAGATCCATTAAAAACAAAACAAAAAACAAAAGAAACTGATTTTCATTTCCTCCCGTGTGCATTGGGACCTGCCCCAGCGGCATATCTGTGTGCCTCAGCACGCTAACATATATGGAGCTTCATGTGCTTGGTATAGGACTTAGGAGTGACCTCTTGGCTGTCATTCTTCCCAAAACTATGGCATCACCTGAGGGTGGCCTTGTCCTGTTTTCCTTCTAAATGGCTTCAGAGGTGGAGTTTCTGAGCTCCCCTGGATAATGTATTAAAGCCACAAGAGGATGGGACACTGGGCTGTTGTTTGCATAGGGTAGGTGGCCTGCGTTTTCCTTGGTGGAAGACTGTGGTTGGATGGAGAAGAGCCAGGGAGGCTCCAGCATGAGGCCTCTGCCCTGCTTCTGTCTTCTCACAGACTTTGGAGGACAGTCTTGTCCGCTGTCCAATGAAACGGGCGGTGCCTCAGCTCCTCAGCTGCAAGGTCCAGCCATAAGCATTCCTGATGGTTGTCAGGGTTTTGAAGCAAGTGGGCACTCATGGATACCAGGAAGGACCCTGAGTCCTGTGCTCTGAGGTAGGTCCAGGAAAGACAACTTTTGTTCCAGTGGCAAGATGGGACATTTGATTATTGTATCTTCTTTGACGAGGCCCTTCGTTTCAATTTGAGGATAGAAACTCAATCTAGGCCAAATAGGTGATGTTTCTGATTTTGAATCCCTCTTGTTCTTTCTCATCAGGTTGGTGTCTATTCGTTGCTCCATGTAGCCACACTGTACAGTAATGTATATTAATATATGTTGTACATATAACACATATTAATGTATATAGTCATGGAATAAGTATCGGAGAGCATCATGAAATGGTTGCCTTTGCGTTCTTTAGAAACAGGTGTTCAGACTTGTAGCGTAGCCACAGTGAGGATGGTCAGCCAGAGGTGGAGGCTGTGTGCAGTCACCGTAGCAGCTAGGGGGACAGTTTTTTTTTTTTTTTTTTTTTCGGTTTTTCAAGACAGGGTTTCTCTGTAGCTTTTGGAGCCTGTCCTGGAACTCCCTTGGTAGACCAGGCTGGCCTCGAACTCACAGAGATCCACCTGCCTCTGCCTCCCGAGTGCTGGGATTACAGGCGTGCGCCACCACCGCCCGGCCGAGCGGGGGGACAGTTTCTTTATTAGCCCATGGTATTCGCAGCATACAGAGGGGAATCCTACATCAGAAAGGCCCTGCCCCCAAAATAAAACAACAAACACAAAACAAAAACAAAACAGAAAATATACCAAACCAGGCTAAAACTCCGAGTTGTACATATTCTTAGCCCTTCATAAATCACTCAGTAAACATTAGCCTCTCAGACATCAGGCTTCTCACACCCAAGCCAAGAAAAACTAAAAACATCAGTTCTGTAACACAAGGCTGAGCATTTCAACCAACTCCCCTCTTCCCAGCCTAACTTCAGAAGTAGAGCATTTGTTTGCTCGCGTGTGTGAGGCCCTGGGTTCTGCCCTGAACACTGCCAAGAAACAGACAACAGAGAAGGTAAGGGAGAAGAAGGGCTGACTTCTCCTTGCTGCTTTTGTATTGTTCCTTCCATGCAACTTTGTCTTGTGGCAAGAAAAGTCCTTGCCACCTGTTAATTCCGGGAGTACCAGCCCATTCTGCCTGTTCCTTACGCCTCATAGGCTCTCCTGCCCACAAACATGTCAGGAACATGTCTTTCAGGAGATGGTTTGGGGTTAGCGAGATTATCGGCCCCACAAGACTGTATTTTATTACGTTGGAAAGCCACGTGTGGATTCCTCAAATACTTTGAGCAGCAGGGTATGTACATGAGGAGCCCAGCCGGCACTTCCTGTGCATGACTGTGCGTATTCTCGTGTTTCTTTCTCTGAAACCCTGGTTTTCTTAGTAAAATCATGAGTAGTCCTTTTTGCTTGGAAGCTCTGGATTTTGTGTTGAGCGTGTGCTAGGGGGATTCTGGAAAAGGCATGGTGAATTCTGTAGAAGGAAGGAAAGAGAAAACCTGGGTAGGTGTTAGGCCTGCATTCTGACCTGGGACCTATCATCTTTAGCATAAGTCTGTTTCTTCCTCTGTGGGGACGCTGGTTCCCTGCCAGCTCACCACCTGCCTCCTCAAGAGGACCCTAATCTGCGGGTTATTGCTGTTTTCACAGCTACAGAGGGGCCCGAGAGAGTTGAAGTTAGGCTGGGAAGAGGTGAGTTTGTTGAAATTCTCAGCCTTGTGTTACAGAACTGATGTTTTTAGTTTTTCTTGGCTTGGATGTGAGAATCCTGATGTCTGAGAGGGTAATGTTCATGTTTACTGAGTGATTTATGAAGGGCTGGGAGTACATAATAAGTTCCCGAGTATAGACTTTTGGAGATTGTGATAGGTTTCTGTAATGAATAAAGTTTGTATTTTTACTTTGAAGTACTTTAACTATATTGAAATCAGCCCTTTCAAAAATCTACATGATAGAACTTTAGTCAGGGTTATTTGTCTTTACAGTAAAAACATATATATTTTTTTTTTTACTTGAGGGTAATGGAACTCTGAAAATACTTATGCATTCAACTTAAACATTTTTTTATTATTGTGTGTGTGTAGGTGCAAGAGTGTACCTGCAATGGTGTGTATGTGGTGGTCACAGCACAGTGTTTGGGGGCTGGTTTTCTTCTAATTCAAGTTGTCAGGTTCATATGGTAAACACTTTTACCCTCTGAAGCCATCAACTTTTTTTTGGTCTTTTTTTTTCTCCAAAAAAAAATTTTAAAACATATATATATAAAATTTTTTTGGGATGTGTGTGTGTGGATGGGTGTGTACCACAGTGTGTGTATGTGTATAAGTCTGAAGATACTCTTGTGGGAGTTGGTTCTCTCTGTACTCTGGTTGGGTTCTGGAGACTGAACTTAGGTGATAGAGCTTGGCGGCAAGGACCCTTGCTCACTGATCCATCTCACCAACCCTGAACCCAACTTTCAAACAGAATTGAAACACAATCTTAGTTAAAAGATTTAAAAATAACATATTTTTAAAAATCTTATGAGGTTTTTAAAATAGCTCTTTAAGAGGCTGTATCAGAATCTTGTTTTAGAATTATAACCAGATCATTGGGCCCTCACAGGGATTTGTTAAGGAATTAAAGATTTACTGATATGAAAGGAAAATTGAAAATGAATCCTAAGTCTTTCCTTGGACCTTTTTGTAAGGAACTTTTGTTTTTAACCTTGTGCTGTTAGATAATAAATTGACAAAGATGATATTTGATAAGAGTTTGGCTTATTGGGATACATTTCTTTGTTTTATTAATTTATTCTTTGATAATTTTTTATGTGCATATAAAATGTTCTGGTCATACATAGATCCCCTCTTTTCTTCCTCCAGCATCCACTGAACCTCATTTCCCCCACTGAGTTCCCATCCTCCTTTCAAGTTTTTTGTTTCGTTTTTGCTTTGTGACCCACTGGGTGTAACAAGGGCCGCGTGATTGGGAATGAAGCTATCCAGTGGGGCGTGAGTAAACTGACCAGTGGCCATCTGACTGAAGACAGGGAATTCCTAAAAATGTTTGTTCAGAGAGTCCTTGCTGTGCCTGTATATTGAAGCCTTCCTCATTTTTTCTTTAGGAGTTTCAGAGTATCATGTCTGATGCTAAGGTCATTGACTTGACGGGAGTTGAATTTTGTGTAGGGTAAGAGATAAGAATTGAGTTTCACTCTCCATGTTGATATCCGATATCCTGGCACCATTTGTTGAAGATGCTGTCTTTTCTCCTATGTGTGTCTGGCATTTCTGAGCCCTCTATGCCGGTTCATTGGTCTGTGAATCTGTTTTTGTGTTGATCTCTTGCTCCGTTTGTTACTATGGCTCTGTAGTGTAAGTTGAAGTCAGGTAGGGTCATGTCTCCTGCAGTATTATCTTTGCGCAGGATGGCTTTGGCTATCTTTAGTCTTTTGTGCTTCTGTGTGAATTTCAAGATTATTATTATTATTTTTTTCCTGTCTTTGAGGAATGTCCCCAGAAGTTTCATAGAGATGGGCAGGATTTGTCTATTGATTTTGGCAGGATGGCCGTTTTCACAATATTAATTCCTCACGAACATGGGTGATGCTTCCATCTTCCATTGTCCTCAGTTTCTTTCTCCAGTGTCGTTTCTACTATAGAGGTCTTTTGGCCCCTTGGTTAGGTTTATTTCCAGGTATTTAATCCTTTGGTGGCTGTTGTGACCAGGATGTTTCCCCAAGTTCTTTTCTCAGCATGTTTATCTTTGGTGTATAGAACAGTCACTGACTTTTGTGGGTTAATTTTGAACCCTGCCACTTCGCTGAATGTGTTTATCAGCAGCAGGAGTTTCCTAGTGGTATCCTCCGGCAAGCCTAGAGTTCTATCGTCTGCAAATAGAGATAACCACTTTTCCTCTCTGTATCCTCTTTATTCCATCCTTTTGTCTTCCTGCTCAAGCTAAGACTTCAAGGACTGTATTAAGGGACGTAAGGAGAGTGGACATCCTTGTGTTGGCTGTATGCTTTGAGGCCCACCCCCATTGAGGATGGTATTGTTTATAAATTGGTTGGAGATCGCCTTTATTATGCTACAATGTGATCGATCCTCCCATCCTTTTCTCATGAAGAGATACTGGATTTTGTCAAGGATTGGGGTGATCACGAGATTTCTGACTTTGAGTCCAGCGATGCGTCGGATCACATTTATTGATGTAAGTATATGGAACCAAGGACATTTATTATTGCACATATATGGAGCCATCCCTGCATTTCTGAAAAGACGCCTGCCCGATTATGATGAGTGATCTTTCTGATGTAACCTTAAATTCTGTTCAAAAATACCTTGTTGTGAATCTTTAATCTGTGTTTGTGAGGACGTTGACCTGTAATTTTGTATTTTTTTTGGTGGCATCTTTATCTAGTTTTGCTGTCATTAATACTTTTTCAGAGCCGAGGCCGCCTTTCCTTTTCTGTTTTATAGGTTAACTGAAGTAGTATCAGTGCTATTCTCTGAAGGTCTGAGAGAATTCTGTAGGGAATTGCTTGGTCCATATATGTTTTAGTTGGGAGAATTTATTTGCTTCTTCAGTCTCATTGTTGGCTGTAGAGCTGTTTAATTAAATTGTTTATTTCAAGTTTGGGTTCATAGATTTCTAGAAGCATCCATTTCTTGCAGTTTTTCCAGTTTAGTGAAACATAGATTTTTTTTTTAAAAAAAAACCTTTTATTTTGCATTGTTGTGAAGGTGTTAGATCCCCTAGAACTAGAGCTATAGACAGTTGTGACTTGTGTCATGTGGGTGCTGGGAATTGAGTTCAGGACCTCTGAAAGAGCAGCCAATGCTCTTAACTACTGAGACATCTCTCCAGCCCCAGAATATAGGTTTATTTTTTAAGGGTTATTTTTGTGATTTTTTTATAAATTCCATCGGCATCATAACATCTGCCTTGACATGTCTAATTTTATGCAGATCCTA
>NC_022020.1:53238781-53248181 GCF_000317375.1 Microtus ochrogaster
AATTTTAATTTCTATTTCATTTATTTTCATATTAATTTCTGTTGTGAGCCTAATGATTTTTTCCCACCAGTTGATTCTGGTTTAGGTTTGTTCTTGTATCATTGAGTTGGCTATTTGGGTTCTTTCTGAATTTTGGAGGCAGACAGTGCTATGAACTTTCCTGAAAATTGCCTTATTGTTTCATTTTCATCCAGTTTAAGGATTTTTTTTTAACTTCCATTTTGATTTCTTCAGTGGCTTCTTTATCATTCACTAGCATGTTGTCTAATCTCTGTTTGTGCACTTTCTGTAGTTTTTCCTGCTGTTGCTGCCTAGCTTTATTTCACTGTGGTCAGAAAGCACATAGGGTGTTGTTCCCATTTTCCTATGCTGCTGTCTTGCTTTGTGTTGCAGTATGTGATCTGTTTCAGAGAACGTCCCATGTGCTGCTGCGAAAACGTGAATTCTTTAGTGTTTTAGTGAGATGTTCTGTTGATGTGTGCCATGTACACCCAACTTATGATGTCATTTAACTTCAGTGCTTCTCTCTCTATTGGTATGAATTTCCTGTCAGCAGGAGGGGTGTGCTGACGTCACTCACTGACACTGCCCTGAGGTCAATCTGCGGCTTTATATCTGGTAGCATTTACTTTATGAAATTGAGTGTACCTTTGTTTTGAGATACACGTGTTTTGAATTTTAATATACCCTTGATGGATCCTCCTTGACTTAGCAGTCCATTTTGTCAGGTGTGACAAAGGCTACCCACGCTCATTTCCTTGTTCCATTTGCTTGGGTTCTGAGCATTTATCCTTAGGTTGTGTCTACCTTTGATGGTAAGCAGTGTTTCTCGGCGGCAGCAAAAGATGAATTCTATCTTTAAACCATTCTGTTAGGTTTTTGTTGGGGGAATTGAGACAATTAATATTCAGAGTTATTATTAAAAAGATGTGATTTAGTTCTTGTCACTTTCTTGCTTTTGTGGCGCTTTCTTAAGCTTTTATTTTTTCACCAGTTCTGGTATTATCTCTCCATGGTCTTTTGGTATGTTTATTCTTCCCTTCAGTCCCAAGCCCTTTCAGTACGTCTATGGAACTGGATGAGTGGTCCTTTATTTTTGTCATGGGAAGCTTTTATTTCTCCTTCAGTTAGATAGGTTTGTTAAGTATAGCAGTCTGGATTGGTAATTGATCTTGTGGCTTTAGAAGTTTCTGAGCAATCAGCTGTTGGTTGGTCAGCCTTTATATGTGACTCTGCCCCTTTCACATGTGGTTCTCAATAACCTTTATTCTAGGTTTTAGTGGCTTAATTATAATATGGCACAGGAGTTTCTTTTGGTGTTTTTTTTTTTTTTGTATTCTGTTTGTTTCTTGTACCTGGAATGGTCATCTTTCTTTTAGATTTGGGGAATTTTCTTCTATGATTTATTGAAAACACTTTCTATGCCTTTGGAAGAAGTTTTCTCCTTCCATGCCCACAGTTCCTAGATGTGGTGTTCTCATGGTGTCCCAAAGTCCTCCCATGTTTTGTTCATGCATACATTTAAAATCTGTCATTGATCTTGAACTAATGATCTAATTATCTTACCTTGCTTTCAAGCCCTAAAGTTTTCCTCTCCACATAATCAATTAATTCTGTTGGGGAGGCTGTCCATTGAGCTTCGTATGCAGCTGAAGCAGGCTGTTGTTTCCATCATTTCCTTTTGGCTTTGCTTTAGAAATTCTCTCTTTTTATTGAATTCTATTTTCATATTTTGAATTGACTTCTTTGATTCAGCTGTTTGTTTCTGTGCTCTTGGAGTATGCTCGCGTCTTTGAGCTATTTGAACCTATTTATAACCATTCCTTTGAAATCTTTGTCTGGAAGTTCTTCTGTGTCACTGTCATTGGGGATCATTGCTATGGAGTTGATAATTTCTGGACAAGACATGCCGTCTTTTTTCTGTGTCTGTTTCTGCACTGAGACTTTTGCATCAGAAGTTGGTTGACTGTGTGAGTTTTTTCTTTCCTTCCTCTTTCTACCTCCCTTCCGCCCTTCTTTTTTCTTCCCAAGTTATTTTATTTTTTTCACAGAGACAGTTACAATGTTTGGAGAGTCAATACAAAGTCAGTGCCCTGCCCTGGGTCAGGTCCAGCTAGCTGCTTGTTCTCACAGCCTCTGATGTGTGTTGATGTGTCCCCACATATCTGGGCAGCCTGTCCCAGGGTCAAGGCTGGGCCACTTTTCACCTCTGCTTTGTGTTATGGATTTCTCTGTACCTGGGCTCCTACTCTAGTTTGTCTCTGGCCTGCTCCTTTCTCCCATAGCCCTTGCTGTATTTCTGAGCCTTGGTGTACCCTTGGGCACTTCCCTTGGGTCAGAGCTGGTCCTGTCATGGCTCTTCATGTCCTCTGCAGTTTTGTCTGCATGCATGCACCCTACCCTGGATCAAGCCCAGGTTTCTCAGTACCTCTGCTCCTTTTCTCTACACTTGAGTCTCCCCACTTTCTTTTTTTTTTTTTAATTTATTTATTTATTAAGGATTTCTGACTCCTCCCAGCCACCGCCTCCCTTTCCCTCCCCCTCCCCCATCAAGTCCCTCTCCTTCAACAGCTTGAAGAGCAATCAGGGTTCCCTGACCTGTGGGAAGTCCAAGGACCGCCCACCTCCATCCAGGTTTAGTAAGTTGAGCATCCAAACTGCCTAGGCTCCCCCAAAGCCAGTACGTTCAGTAGGATCAAAAACCCATTGCCATTGTTCTTGAGTTCTCAGTAGTCCTCATTGTCTGCTATGTTCAGCAAGTCCGGTTTTATCCCAGGCTTTTTCAGACCCAGGCCAGCTGGCCTTGGTGAATTCCCGAAAGAACATCCCCATTGTCTCAGTGTGTGGGTGTACCCCTCGCGGTCCTGAGTTCCTTGCTCGTGCTCCCCCTCCTTCTGCTCCTGATTTGGACCTTGAGATTTCTGTCTGGTGCTCCAATGTGGGTCTCTGTCTCTGTCTCCTGTCCCCACTTTCTAAGAGACATTTCTGAGCACTGACTCAAGTTCACAGGTAAAATTGTGGGGCTAAATATCTTTCAGCCTATTTTGAAATTAAACTTGAATCTTTGAACTTTGCTTTGAAGGACTAAACTCATTCAGTTGCTATGACCATATTGTGTTCTGTAGAAGCTGACTGGTATCATCATTGCTGAAGTTAAAAACTAACCCCATGGGATGGCTAAGTATGTAAAGTGTTTGCCTCACAAGCATGGAGACTGGAGTTTGATCACATAGAAAAATACTGAGCATTTGGTGGGCTGCTTAATATTCCAGTGCTGGGGAGGTAGAGACAAAGGGATCCTCAAGGCCCTCGGGTTGGCCGGGCCAGCCTCCTTGCTAGTTTTTCAGGCCAGTGAGAGGATCTGTCTCAAAGGAAGCCGATTATTTTCTGGGTATGACACCCAGGGTTGTCCTCCGGCTCTAATATGCAGTTCTCTGCACATGATATGCTCACACGTATACTTACACAGCCACACGTGTGAAAAATAAGTTACAGACCTCCTGTGAGTTCAGGATACTGACATTGTATGTAGGTCTTTCCCTAGGGGTTTCATAGGTATGTGAGAAAAATTATTCACAGCGGATGGATGAGGAAGTTAATATGCATTTAATATATGAATACATATTTTATGTATGTAATTACATGTGTTCATTTTATATTTCTGAATAACAGGTATTTTTTTTTAAATAAACTTGGTGCTTTAAACCAGCATACTTAGTGTCCATGGCTGAGCTGACTATCTGTCTGGTGGTCTGTCTGGTGTTCCGTTCAGCTCATTCTGCTCGGCTCTCATAGGGCTGAAGTTAAGATTGTTGATAGACTATGCTCTTCATGGGAAAGAATCCGCTAAGCCTGTTCATGTGGTCGACAGAAAGAAATTTCTCGTAACCGTGGGACTGATGTCCCTCTTCCTTTGCTTGCAGTCAGCTGGGACCCCTCTCTGGTCCTTGAGGCCCCTCAAGTCTGGCCACATGTTCTCAGCCCCTTTTTGACAGCCCACTCCTTTCAAGCTGGCAAGTCAGCCTCTCTCTTCAGCAGCAGTTCAGGGTTCTTATATAAGGAGATAATAAGGTGAAAGGCTTGCTCTCCTGTTCCAGAGTCTGTAGGCTCCACTATAGCAGGAGGGAGATGAATAAAAACAAGGGGAGGCATGTGGGCTCATGTATGGGGTTAGACCTCCACAGGAACCTCACAGCGTTCTTTATGAGTCCCTTTTTGTCTGGATACCTTTGTGTGGGTGGCACTTTGGTGAGTATGGGACATATGGTAGGAACATGACTTGAGGGACAAGTCTCTTGGAGAGTGCACAGCGGCATACAGAAGACACAGATGGCTGCTTATTCTACCTTGGACAGAATATATCCTACGTCCTGGCAGACTGGGTGCTGAGAAGTACCCATTTCATCAGAAGCAGCGCTTTACCTGAAATGGCTTCAGGGGGCAGCCTGTGAATGAGACACAGCGATGCCTCTAGAAAGGATGGCACACAGAGTGTGCTAAGTTGGGATAAGGGTGTTGATGGTAGACGGTGGGGACCAGAAAACGCCTGGAACACCAACGCTGCTTTACTGTCAGGATGGAGGCCACAGGAAGACAGCCTTGTGGATAAGATCACAGACCTTATCTTCCTACCGAGAGTTTCACTACTACGCAGAATTAGATAATGTATTGCCAAGAAGGGATGAGGTGAGCTTGGGTTTGCCTTCTTGTACTGTTTAAGATTAGGTACACTGAGCTATCTCAGTATGATTTGGGTATTTAAAAAAGAAAAAGTGTTCTTTTCAGCAGGCTACTGGAAGGCTAAAACAATAGGATTACCCTGGGTTTAAGGCTGGCCCTAGGTTATAAAGGAAGACCTTACTTCAAGGGGTAAGGGGTGGGAGATAGACAGACAGACAGACTGACCCTCACACTGTGTACTGACTCAGTACTTGATGGCATTGTCTGATAGTTTGATAACCTGAGTTTGGCCCCTGCATCCCTCAGTGGAAAGAGACTCCAGGAAGTTGCCTCTTGACTTCTATATGTATGCCCTGGGATGCTTGTGTCTGTGCTCACTTACACACAGCAAGAACATTTAAATAAAAAGGAACAGGTCATTGTCACAGACAAATGGGCCTGTCTGAATTTCAAAAGATGACAGCCCAACAAGGTCCCGTCCATTATTTGTGACTTCTCGTGGAATAAAATGTTTCTGTCTTTGGATGAACAGATGTGTGTGTTTTGAGGTAAAGATGAGAACTTGCTGCCCCATGGCTCCTAGAAAAGACCCTAGCTTAGCCATACCCTTCACTGGAGACTTTTGGCTGTGATTCTCTTTTCCACGCAATACTTAATAATCATGTTTGTATTTTCATTTCATTTATTTTTATATTTGTGCCTTCTATTGTGACAGCTCTCAGTTATTTTTTGGAACTGGGGTTGGGGTAAGTTGAACAAAGAGAGACCGAGAACCAGCTCACTGAAATTCTTTGCATTTCTTCCGGCTCCCGAGGCTTTACAGTTGTAGTGTCACACCCTGTTCTCCGATTGGACGGTTTTTAGGACCTGTCCTCGGGTTTATGTAGTTCAGAGGTGAGCAGAGTTCAAGGTGCTTTCTGATGTGTGTGAAGCAGAGTTTGTGATGGGGCTGGGCAGCGGGAGGTGGTTGGCCACTCTTACGTTGCCTTTGTTTTCCATTTGTGTGTCAATGCACTTGTTTTAGAAACTTGGGGTTACATGGAGGTAAAATGTTTAGATTGCAACTGCCACTTAAATGGTAGCTACATGTTTTGGTAACTTGGACATTTTTTTTTTTTTTAGACCAGGTTTCTCTGTGTAGCTTTGGAGCCTGTCCTGGGACTAACTCTTGTAGACCATGCTGACCCCAAACTCACAGAGATCCACCTGCCTCTGCCTCCTGAGTACTGGGATTAAAGGCATGTACCACTACCGCCCACCTGGTAACTTTAGTCTAAGGTTAGATTTAGGGTTAGTTTTGGTGGGGCTAGGTTGCTGTTTGCTTCCCCCTCAAGGATGTGTCTTTACTTCTGTTGTGTTGACTCTTGACTGATGTTATTGATTTCGATCCTGCCTAGTTGACAGGCTTCATTGGATGTTTCCTGACATTGAGTGAAAATATCTAATCATTTTTTTCTAAATAAAGCTTATTCCTGTAACTAATTATATCAGTACTTTATTTTTTTAAGATTTATTTATTTATTATGTATACAACATTCTTCTTCCATGTATGTATGCCAGAAGAGGGCGCCAGGCCTCATTACAGATGGTTGTGAGCCACCATGTGGTTGCTGGGAATTGAACTCAAGACCTCTGGAAGAGCAGCCAGTGCTCTTAACCACTGAGCCATCTCTCCAGCCCCATCTGATCATTTTTGAAAAGGTCAGGTGTCTCATAATGCTTTTCCATGTTTTAAATAGTTTTCTTTCTAATTTACCGAAAGGTGTGGCTCATTGCTTCTAACAAACTCCACACTGGTGTTCTTTGGGCCGGGACAACCCTGACCTCTTTTTTTCCATCCTCCCTCTCTTGTGCCTGCTCACATGCCTGGTCTAGAACAGTATCTGGTGAGTCAAGCCAATACAATCCGACTTTTGTCCAATGACGTTACGAGATGAGGGTCTCCCTGGAGGGACTCCGAGTACACATTATCTGGACTTAAAAACAAATGTATGCTTGAGATTCACCGAGGCTCCTGATTGAGAGCACCAGGAAGGGATACTTTTTCACTCGTGTACACAGATCCCTCACTTTAAAAAGACTTTCCACTCTTAGAACCCCACCCTCAACCCGTGGTGCTGACCATCAGGCGTTGCGCGGCAACCTGCATTTAGCAGCAGAGTGGATCCAGTTCCTCTCTATATGGCTGAGTTGAGGTCAACTTATACATAGTTCTTTTCTGAGTGAATTTTGCTAGTAGGTGTCATATACACTCAGAACCCTTGTGATGACTTTCCCAGGGTCAATGGCAAGTGTTTAATAGGCATGCTTGGTGCATCTCATGGATGTTTGTGCTTTGGAGGTGTTCATGTGTGTGAGCTCTCTTAACAGCATGGTGCTGGAGAATGCCTTGGTTTTGCTGTCTTACTGTTGGTGATTTTCCTACTGTGGTTCTGCACACTTGCTACCAGTTTAAAGTAGGAGAAAGTCCTCCTGAGGCCGTGGAAGTGTGGGTGCACTCGATTTGCCTTTTTAACTCACATGCATTCTCCCTAAATTCACCCACCCGAGCCTAAAATTGTCTTCCAGGAGTTTTCCAAGTAAGTGAACATAGCGCTGAACTGTGCCCCCAAAGGACTGTGAAATTTGATTTACAAAATTTTGGTAAAAGTAGCAATAATCCTTGAAAATTACATAAGTATCCGATTTCTCTCCTTATATGGGATTACCTCATTCTGTCAACTATTTTAAGCAACTTTAAAATTGGTAATGGAGAACCTTCTCTTGACTGCGGTACCGTATGTGGCTTTTAGGTTAAATACAAAACTCTGTTCCTCCCCGCCAAGAGGCGCAGTTGAAGAACTACTCACCCTCACAGCATGGCCTGTTGCTTCAGCATCCCCGGGCACTCTCAAGCATAGACTTGATTCTGAGGCTTTGTCAGGACCTTCATGGCCTGTTGCTTCAGCATCCACAGGCACTCTCAAGCATAGACTTGATTCTGAGGCTTTGTCAGGACCTTCACACCTTTAAAATAGGTTCTTAATGCTGGCTGTCCTGAATTTATATTTGTTCTGATACTTGTAAGGCTTTGTGCCTTAAACAGCTCACGGCTGGACTGTGAGACATTCCTAAGTGGTGAGCTCTCTGGACCGGGGCCATTCTCTGTCCCTGCTCTGCATCTCTGGGAGGGCCCTGGGAGGTTAAGAGTTTGTTCTTAACTGTACCATAAACATCTTTGTGTGTAGTGGATGTGTTTGGACTTGGCTTTGAAAATGGATTTGAGTCTCTGTGTGTTGGTTGTTGTTAAGTATTCTAAAAATTCGATCTTCTTTTTATTTATTTATTTATTAAAGATTTCTGCCTCCTCCCCGCCACCGCCTCCCATTTCCCTCCCCCTCCCCCAATCAACTCCCACCCCACCCCACCCCCTCAGCCCGAAGAGCAGTCAGGGTTCCCTGCCCTGTAGAGAAGACTCTGAAGGCACTTGCCCCTTGGTCACATAACATTGGCAAGACACAGACTTCGGCTTGAGTTTTAACCCTGCCATTTCTAGACCTTTTATTACCTGGGTAAGTTATCTCTCCGAATCTCAGCTTTTCTTATCTTCCCATGGGAGGTTTATTGTATGGAATTGTCATTGAAATGCCTCATTCAGCATTTAGGCATATGTATTAAATGCTCAGCAAAGTGTTATTTTCCATTCTGATGCTAGCCAGCTGTCAGTCACAGATCCTATGTGGGAACTGTCAGGAAGCAGAGGTGCCGCTGTCTTCCTTCAGGACTGAGCGGGTTTCCTAAAACAGAGCATGAGGCATTTTGCTAGAGCCGGGCGTTATGAAATGGTGGCCGGGCATTATGAAATGGTGACGCGCAGGCTGCTGAGATGTAGTGAAGAAATCATTAATTAAGGCCCTTTGCTCAGTGGTAAGGACAGGGAGCCACTTTGAGAAACACTAGGCTATTAACAAATAACCCTATCCAACCACACTTCTCTGGCCTGGTCTTCCTATGATTAAGTTAAAAGAAAAACAAAAAAACGAAGATCAAAGGCCAGCAGTACTGGGAGGAGCATTTCCGTACAAAACAATCCCTTGCCTGCGAGGAAACCGAAGTGTGAAAATGTGACCAGGGGAGAGAAGTAAACGAGAGCCGAGGAGAAGGGATGAACTTGGCCTTCAGCTTAGATTCATGTGGAGGCCACGGCGAGGTGTCCCGTCTGCACAGAAGCTGGGCAGTGACAGGTTCCGCCAAGTTGGGACTCCAAGGAGGTGATAGCAAAGGCACCGGAAGTAGGAGGCCTGGGGAGATCCCATCACTGTCCTCCTAGCTTCTCAGAGGACTCCTGAAATCTTTCAGACCTTCATTCAGGATCTCCTTTTGTCTGGGACCGCCATCCCTTTGCCTATCCGTTCCTATAGCTAGTGTAGTGTCTGAGAAAAGGAATCTGAGGGCCATAGCACCCCTCCCCCATTCCTCAACTTGGGGACAAAGGTGACATTAAGAGAAGCAGGAACACGGCGCAGGTGTCGGGAACATTGGACACCTTTATTTGTAGTTTAGACTTGAAACTGTGACCAGTGCAAAGAGCAAGGCTAGACGGAAGAAGAACCACTTTTGGAAGTGTATCACCAGCCCTATCTGTGGCCTGAGACCTTGGAGGACATTTCTGTTTGTATGATTTCTCATTCATTATTTTAGTGTGTGTGTGTGTGTGTGTGTGTGTGTGTGTGTGTGTGTG
>NC_022020.1:53248281-53259607 GCF_000317375.1 Microtus ochrogaster
TTTTAGTGTGTGTGTGTGTGTGTGTGTGTGTGTGTGTGTGTGTGTGGTGGGGACAGGGCAAATTTGAGTGTCTTTTTTCAGGCATGATCTACCTTTTCTTTTGAGACATGGCCTCTCCCTGGTCTGGAACTTGCCAAGTATGGGAGGCTGGCCCCCTCACCTCTTTCTCTCTCTTCAGCACTGGGGATTACAAGTACATGCTGCCACACATGCCTTTACATTTATTCTTAATGCAATTATTTTACATGATTCTGGGGATTGAATTGAGGTCTCCTGATTGCAAGGCAAAGAACTACCTCCCCAGTTCCCTGCCCTTCTCTTACTAAACGATACCTTTCTTCACTTGGTAGACACACACAATTGCAGCAGAACGACGCCTTTAACAAATTCTGAATTCAAGTGAGCTAGCAGCTCCATCGGCTGATCACAGTATTGTCAAACTTCTAAAGAAACCAGCAAATTTTCCACCTAAAAAATTCTTTTTCATGGGGGAGGTTAGGGTGTGGGTGTGGGGAAAGAGTATAAAAATAAGACTTTCAGAGATTCTAGGTTGCTGGGTGTCGTTTGTATTTTTCCATGGTGCGGGAGGTTAGAAATAGAACTGCTTTTTATGGGATCCTCAGCAGCAGCTTGTAAACTTGGTTTCGTGGGTTTGGTCTGTCTGTGTGGGTGTGAGGTAGCTTCTGTAGCATGGCATCTTTGGGGGCAGCGCTTGGCATCCTGCTCCAGTACTTTCTTCTCTGCCTTCTGCCCCCCAGTCCCCTTCCCCACTTGGTATCACCCGGATGAGCAGCACTGGAGTGTAAAATGTGCTTTGCTAGGGTCAGGTTCTCAGAGCTTGCTTGTGGCGACTGCTGCCAGTTGTAACAGACTGTGTCTCAGCGGTCCCGGCAGAGTCGCGCTTGGTGCATCTGTGAGGGCATTTGCCGGGAGGGCATGCCCTTCAAAGAAGGCGACCTCCTAAAAGTCTGGATGTCGGTGGGGTACATGGGCCACCCTTTCAAAGAGTGTCACTGTAGAGCTGAATAATTCTTCTAAGTTCGTCCCCATGGGAGTCGTTTGCTGAGTTCTTCTTGGATTCAATATAGAAAGGGCAGGAAGATGGACCAACCTAAAAATGTTTTTCTTTTTTTTTTTAAAATTTGTGTTTGTGTGTTGATTTAAGTGTGGGAATGCCCATGCCATGGTGTGTGTGTGTGGGCCAGAGAACAGCCTTGGATATTGTTCATACTCTTCCAACATGAGAGAGTCTCTTGTTTGTTGCTGCGTACACCAAGCTAGCGGACTCTAGGGCTTCTGGGATTCGCCTGTCTCCATATCTTGTCTTTCTGTGGGAACACTGGGATTATAGTCCTTTGGTACTGTGCCTAGATTTTCATGAGTTCTAGGGATACTTGCGCTTGAGTGATATATGTTTTACCCAGTGAGCCATCTCCTTAGCTCAAAGACAACGTTCTTTGACTCCTAGGGAACCAAGAGGCATCTGTGAATTCCTTGGTATCATGTTCAGTCCTGGGAGTGTTAGGGCTTTGATGGGATTCTCGGGAAGATTTTGGTCTCCCCAGAGGTAGGCGTATTTTCAAGCAGGAGATGTGAAGGTCATTAGAGGAATCGTTTTAATAAAATGGTCACATGTGAGATGTCTTGAGTGTGGGCGGAGGGTGATGTAGGCGAGATTGAAGGGGCGGGCGGGCAGGCAGGCAGGCAGGCAGGCAGGGACATAGGAGAGATTTGGTTGTAGGCTGTGTGATGTTGTAACACAAATGAGATGGTGAGATGTGTCAAATGGTAAAACAGCTAGGTACGTGCAACATTAAATGAACTCAGCAGGTTGTGTTTATGTATTTATTCACTTATATATGTAACAGTAATACAGAAAAGGATTTGAGGAGGGAGGAAGGAAGCAGTGTGTGCACCGAGATTCCTCCGCTTGACACATCTGAAGGATATGTGTGGGAAAATGACCCGCAGTTAGATGGCAGTGTGAGACTGAGCGAGGTCGTCAAGGCAGGTGAAGATTTGGGGGTCATCAGCATACAGCAGTCACCTGCGGGACGAACAAGTAAGAGAGCAGCCACCTGGAAGACGGTAGGACGCTGCATAGTTCATACTCTGTCTTGCTAAGTAAAATCCGTGTCTCAGTGTCACGATCGTCTTTGATCTGTTGTCAAGATTCTGTTGCTCTCAGAGTGGTTGTGAGTCCTTGTCACTCACTAGTACGGCCTTGCAGGCTTGCTCTTGGGCTCATTTCCGACCTCCACCCAGGTGACTTGGGGTTGTTTCCACATGCCTTGACTCCTGGATTCATGATCTCAACACAGAGTGATCTAAAGTGGTGTAAATAATAGTTCACCTCCAGTGTGGCTGAATTGGGCTAGTTAACCCCTGCCTTCAGAAATCCCCTGGTGGAATACTGGCCTCCTTCCTTTAATAACTGCTTGTATTTTTAAAAATTTCATTTCCGTTTTTTATGCAATTGGAAGGATTTTTGCTGTTGATATTTTAGAAATAGGGATCAATCAAAAATTATGTAATTGATCTTCAGAAATGCATTTTTACTGAATACTACTTTATCACTTAACAAACGGTAAGGATAAAATGAGTTTTCTTTATATGTCTGAGTGTGTGTATATGCATGTGTGTGCAGGTGCCTGCAGAGGCCAGAAAAGGGCATAGGATCCCTTTGGATCTGGAGTTGCAGGCCTCTGCGAGCCTTGCTGTCTGGGTGTTAGGAACTGATGAGCTCTCCTAAATGTTGAGCCATCGCTTCACACCCTCTACTGGGTTTCCATTCTATATCTCTTAGGTTGATCTGATACAGACATGAGAAACACTCTGTGCTTCACTCAGGAAAGTGGGTAAAGCAGGTAAGGCATTCTTCGGATAAATAATAAGGCTCTTGGCGGTACATGTCTGTTACATTCTCACCTCATACCGTGAATGTGATGGCTTGATGCTGATTTGGCTCAGTTTTGCCACCATCTGCCTTTCCTTTATGGAGGGATGCTCAAGTTCCAATAACTATGCTGTGCAGGTTCTACATGGGGCTCAGTATGAGTGGAGAGAAACAGGCCTGTAGGTGGTAGAAGTTAAGTTCAAACTTTTTGGATGTTTATGTTAGGAAAATGCTAGTAATTAATATAAACTTCCTGCAGCTGGGGATAGCAAATGAAAGGCCAGTTATAGAAATGCTAGTAACAGAAAACCACATTTAAAATGTTGTATCAAAAGAGGCAAAGAGTTTCAATCCAATATACCTGTTAACTAGTTTGAGTTTATTAATATTTTTTTAAATAAAATCTCATGTAGACTTACAAGCCATCAAGTAAATGGCTAGTCATTATTGTCACCATCCCCATGTGATTCCTCCATGAAGACTGTAGGATGGGAAAATCAATCTATATTTAACATTTTGAACTGAGGAATTTGTAGCAATTATTATTGTGATTTGCGTTTTCATTAAGACAATAAAGCTTACAGAAATCTGATAACCCTACAGTTAAATGTAAGTGAAATACAACCCAGAGAAAAATCAAAACAATATCCCAACCTTCTTTTCAGTCAGCTAAGTGATTTCTTTAGATACCTCCCATCAGCTTAGCCCAAAATACTAATAAAGGGTCATTCCTGTTCTGCTTAACGGCCAGGCCTTTATTGACATTGATTTTGGCCATCTCTGTTGGAGCTGTTTGCTGCATTAACACTATCTCAGATTTGTAGTAATGAGAGTTTTAGTTGATGATGGGGCTGGATACCTGACTTCAGCTATAATATTACTGACATATTTAGTAATATGAGCAACAGAAAAAAAGAAAATCCATAAAGGGGTTAATATAATATTTGTAATACTACAAATAAACCTATCTTTAAAGAGTTTCAATCCAATATACCTGTTAACTAGTTTGAGTTTATTAATATTTTTTTAAATAAAATCTCATGTAAACCTACAAGCCATCAGGTAAATGCTGTTTCCAAGTGTGTTAAGGGTCATAGTAACAGTCCTATAAACATTGGCAACAGGCCATACCTTGTATACTTTGAGAAGCAAACAACCAGTAGGATTTACTGATGTAAATATTTTACTTAGAAGCATTTAAAATGCACCTAAAAAAGCAAAGATGTATGCAACTTTGGCAGAAGAACTGAAACGGCATGGAATTAGAGCCCTTTCTGAGCTTGTAGGTGTATTTGGGGCCTTCAGGTATACCAGTTGGGTCTTGCAAGGAACCGCAGCTTTGTCTTGCTTTGTACTGGCCCAGAAGGTTCCACCGCTTGGAATTTTCCACATCACTGTAAGGGGCCCAGTCCTCACCTTGTCCAGTAATTGTTTCAGATGTGCTGAGTCTGTTTACTCAGTATCTGAGCTCTACAAGTAAAAGAGCTCCACTCCAGGCCTTACATCTCAGGTACCAAAATCTTACAGTTTCACTTTTCATTTATTCGATTTTACAAATGAG
Source organism: Microtus ochrogaster (assembly GCF_000317375.1). Lineage (NCBI taxonomy): Eukaryota > Metazoa > Chordata > Mammalia > Rodentia > Cricetidae > Microtus > Microtus ochrogaster. Next base: position 53,252,739 of record NC_022020.1, read on the forward strand.
GCCATGTGAGAAATCTATTATCTCTTGTGCTTGTTTGCTGTTTTGTTAATTCGACACAAGCTCTGATCATCTGGGAAGAGGAAACCTTGCTTCCATCAGATTGACCTGTAGGCCAGTCTGGAGCATTTTCCTTATTAATAATTGATGTGGGAACTCACATCACAGGAGCAACCCCAGACAGGTGGTCATGGGTTGTAGACTGAGCAAGTGAAGGGGGGGACAAAGACATAAGCAGTGTCCCTCCATCGCTTTTGCTCTAGTTCCTGCCTCCAGGTTCCTGCTTTGAGTTCCTGCCTTGACTTCCCTCAGTGGTGACATGTGAACAGAGAGTTATGAGAGAAACCCTCCCCTCCCCAGACTGGTTTTGGTCATGGTGTTTATCACATCTATAGAAACCCTAAGACTTGTTTGCAGTGTCTTACAGTGCTAGGAGGGATTCAAAGTGTTAAAGATAACAGGACATGAAGCTGGATTTGGAAATATATAAATATAAGCAGAACTTAATGCAGTATAGATAGTTGTTTAATCCATTTAAGATTTTTCAGCTGTGTCCTCTATCTTTGAGTCACATTGAACGAAAGACTCTGCCTCCATCTTTGCGAGACTGGTAGGGAAGGCCGAAGTAAAATCAATATTAAGAATTGCTAGTTGGGGATGCTCAGAGACAGCTCAGTGGTTAAAGAGCAAGCAGGATAGGGTAGTTAGGATTCCTGGAGCCCCCGTGTAAGTGCTGGTGACTCACCTGTAACTCCAGGCTTGGAAGGCAGAAAGAGGCAATCCCTAGAGCCACTGCCTGGCTAGGCTGGCCATATTGATGAATTTGGCTTTGATTGAGAGACCCTGTCTCAGTGAACGGTGAACAAGCAATTAAGAAAGATCCCTAACATCAACCTGGGGCCTCCACAGGCACATATACACAGGTACATACAAGGACCCATGTGCATATTCACACATATGCACATCACACACAGATGCATGATAAAAAGCGCCGCTAGTTGGAATGGAATAATTTACAAAGAGAAAGAGATGTTGTTATCATTTGAATCTGAAAAGCCTCCCACTTGCTCACCCTTTGAGCATGTCTTTCCCATTTCCGGTGCTACACTGAAGAACCTTCAGGGAGATGGGAGCCCAGCTCAGAAGTAGGTTGCTATGGGGCCTCTTTGAAGATTGTCACTCAGGCCCTGGTTCCTGTTGCTCCTTCTACACCATGGTGTGAGCAGCCTCTGCTGCATGCTCCTGACACCCCACCGTGTCTTCTCCAAGGTAATGGGCCAAGACCCTCTGAAACCATGAGCCAAATCAAATCTTTCTTTGGTTATTTCTATCAGATACTGTGATCGCAGCAGTATACAAATAACTAATACAGATGTGTTATTGGAAAAATCATTCAGAGACCATCTGCCCCCATGTTAGGGATTTCTGTTCAGCTGCAGGTCACTTGGGCAGAGACATTGACACTGCTGTGGAGAGATAGAATATTGAAGGGGCTAGGTGTTTTCTTGCTGAACTTTGGTACCCAACCCTCTTGGGATGGAGTATTTCTCTCCCACTTGAAGGATCACTGTACCTATGACTTTCATATGAGTGTCAGGGCATTGTGGGAGAGGCTCAATATTTAGGCTGCTGGATATCCTGGAGTTTGGTTTAAGGCATGCAATTTCTCTCCCCACTATAGGAAGTGGCTCATAAAATTTATTCAATCTCATTTCACATTGAGCATGAGCCTTCTGAATTGTAAAAGAGCAGGGCACAGCTCAAGTTCTGGTTTTCAAAAGACCCAAATGCCTAGAGATTAGACGGTAACTGTTCAAACTCCTGAAGCCCCCTACCTACTACTTTAGATAGCCTAATGTGTGGGCTGATGTGGATGGGGCTGCATCCCTGGGGGAGGACCTGCAGCCTGTCTATCTGTGTGTGTACCTGGGAGGCAGCCCTGTTCACCTTTACTGGTGTCACACCTATTCTTTCCACTCTCTGCCACCAGGGCAGATGACTTTGTTTCCTCATTCTCTGTGACCTGTGATTTCAGGTCCCAGATCCTTAAAGGCAGAAGGAGCTGGTCATTCCTGTCTGTCCCCCATAGAAAAGTGTTAACACGTTGTGTGTCACGAAAGGCTAACTTGCAGTTGGTTTAAACGTTTGAAGCAACCTCCTCTACCTTAGCCTTTGTTTGTGTAGGCTCCCATGCATCCTTCCAAGGATTTCTCTGCATTATTCTGGGAAAAACAATCTGAAATCTTCTGGATTTATGATTGACCAGAAGAACTGGGAGTTTCTTTTATCAGTTGAACACTTCGGGGTACTTTATTCTTAGACTGGAACATGTACATTCTCTTTGTCATAAAGACGCAAACTCAAGTGGTCTTGAGATTATTTCATTGTTTGCTATCAGATGTGTTCTCTCTCTGGATGTGGCAACGATACATTTAATGAGCTATAAGAAATCAACAGTGAGCACAGTTTGAGAAATTAGAGTATGTCAGAATGGAAGGTCTTCTGTTAGCTGCTGTTTGTCTCGCATCTTTGCTTCGATAGTTGTAGGATGAAGGAAATGGGTAGAGCACAGTGTGAGACCCATCCTTGCCAGCACCCATGAGCCGAGCCGGAGACTGTAGCCTGCATCTTGGCTTCCTGAGGAAAAGTCCCACACAAGGGCCCCGTTGAGCAGCTCTGTTATGACACAGAGAGAAGCGCATTTCCTGAGGCTGACCAAATGTTAGGAATTTTCTGTTTTCAGGAAATAAAAATTTCAACGAAACTAAAGCAAACCGTCAGTACTGGCAGGAATTTGGGCCTCCGAGTCACAGTGAGGCCGCCCCTTGAGAGAAGAAACTGACTGCAGTTGGGTACATGTCCACGCTGCGCACTCGGCCCCAGCCAGTCTGTTGGCAGACACCTTCACGTTTTTCCAGCTGAGCCTCAGTCTGTGGTGCTCCGTAAAACCAGCAGCCCCCTTGCAACCAAGATGGCCGTCTGAAGAGAAGACCAATTCTTAGCTTTAATATGCCAACCTATGCATTCGCTTATGAACTTATCCGGTGACTGATTATCAAGTCCTGATTGGTTGCCAGCATTAATGATCAAGCGGTGTGGTTGAAGGAGTTGAGGTACAGAGGGCTATGATGTCTCACTCATGGTTGTGTAGCACGTTAGTCCAGCCATGAGGAGCCGGGTGGAGTTTTTGTTAAATCTTTTATCTCGTTACAGACTCATCTCTCTGTTCTCCTTTAGTAAAGAGCCATGCAGACTGGCCTGGGATTTAGAAACAGCTGGGGCTGAGGAGATGGCTCAGTAGGTGAAGGTGCTTGCTGCAAAACCTTCTGACCCGAGTTCGATCCCTGGAACCCCCAGGGTGGGAGGAGAGAACTGACTCCTGCAGGTTATTCTCTGATTTCTCCACGTGTGGTGTGGCATGTGTGCCTCCTTCCCTATACAAATAAATATATACATGTTTTTTAAAAAATGGGAAAGGAGAGATGGAGAGATGGCTCAATAGCTAAGAGAACTTGCTGCTTTTCCAGGGGACCCAGGTTTGGTTCCTAGCACCCAAATGGCTACTCAGGTGTCTATTGTTAGAGGCATATGGGTGCCAGTGCCCTCTGCCAGCCCCCATAGCATGCGCACAGTGCACATACATGTGTGCAGGCGTACACACACATAAGACAAAAATAAATCTAAAAACTATAAAAAGAGAAAAGAAACAGCCTAACACTGACAGGGTCACAGGAGTAAGGGTTTATTTCTTAGTCATGTTACATACCCATCACAGGTTGGAACAGGTATTCAACCATCCTGTTCCTTCGGGAGACAGGCTAAAAGAGGTTCCATCTCTGCCTATATAGCCCCAGGGCTTCTAAAAGTCAGGCAGGGGAACTCTGGCGAGTAAATAATTCAAGGCTCTGGCTCCAAGCTCAGGGGTTAGCCACATAGCCCTGGCTGATTGGCATCTTGGAGCTCTATCCCCATGTGCCCGTCAGTGACTGGCTCTGGGGTAGCCCTCTCCTTTTCCTGCTTCCCTTAGCTCTCACTTTTCCTTCCAGTGTCTCCTTTCTCTCCTTCAGTTTTTTGAGGTGGGGTTTTGTCATATACCCCAAACTGGTCTGGACCTGTATAGTACAGGCTGCTCTTGAACCCATAATCCTCCTATCTGAACCTCCCCAGCGCTGGATTACAGGCACTCACCACACCGGCTGTCTCACTTTGTTTTCCTAGGAAATTACAAAAACCAAATACTTTTATTATAATAAAAGTAATAGAAAGTATACTTTTACTGATACACATGCAATTTTGATTTATAGGCTTTATTTTATTGTTTAATTCACTATTAAAAGTTATTTATGTAAGAGAGTGCTCTTGTTTGCATGCCTGCCTGCATAGCAGAAGAGGACATCAGACCCCCTTATAGATGGTTATAACCACCATGTGGGTGCTGGGAATTGGACTCAGGACCTCTGGAAGGGCAGTCCGTCAGTGCTCTTAACCGCTGAGCCATCCCTCCAGCCTTTAATTCACATTCTTAACAATAAAATGAAAAAAAGAATTGAGAAGCTAAAGTGTAAAAGTTACCCATGATTCCATTGTTTTCCACTTTCTGCTTTTTTCCCCAGAATTTCATATTTAAAAAAATTAATGTACTTTTTGCGAGGTTGTCATCATATGGCTCTGGGAAAATGCCTGAGTGCCGGAGCAGGGTACTCGGGTTTGCTCCGTAGAGCCATCATTACTCACTGTGGTTCTGGAAAAGTCCCTTTGCCTCTCTGCCCCTTTGTCATATGCCACAAGAGATAACGGCTTCTTCACAGGCCAAGAGAACTCTTGTTGATGAACACACCTGGTCCTCCGTGTTCATTCATTGGCATCATTGCTGGTTTGTATTTTCACCTGTGGATTTGTAACTTTGCTTCATGGCATGAAAATAATTACGACTTTCTCTGACAAGAGGAGTCCTGAGTTGCAGTTGCTTCTCTGGCCAATATTCAAGGAAGGGGAAGCGCTTAGACCAAGGAACTCTATCTAATCTTCCAGGGGCTTCAACGTCTGCCTGCGTTTATCTAGAACCCACACATCACAGGCTCCTGGCTCAGTTGCTGGCTCTTCCTGACCTTGGGGTTTGTACTTAGACCGACAATAGCTAGTCAGAGAACATTGTATTGCCTGAAAAGTCTTTGCTCCGGAGGAATCCTATCCTCCTCAACCGCATGTCCTTGCTTGCTTGTCTGTAGAGAGCCCTGCTTGAAGGTTCAAGTACTTTCTACAGATGTAGCCTGCGGAGCCACAGAAGAGTGAGCAGTGCAGAGGGAGGCAGCCTCTCCCATAATCCCTCTAGCCCCGTCCCATCTGTAGCCTCACTCCAGCCATGAGGCCAACCTCCAAAGGCACAGCAGATGAGGTGATAAAGTAAATACCCGAGTCCTTTGCAGGACCCGGAATGAGGGATAACTTGTGTTCCGTTGGCCTGTGTCAGGGTCATGGCAAGTATGGGATTAGCTATGACCTCCAGCCTGCAGGGGAGGGCTGTGGTATTGGTATTTCCCATGACCACCTTCCTTCCTTGGGAGTCTGTTCCTGTGCAGATGCCTCTACCTCTATCTTGTTTATTTGGCAGGAGGAGGGTATGCGAGGGTCAGGGGTGAGGTGAGGGCTTCAGTGGCAGCAGGATGAGGGCATCTGATATCTTTATACTATCTTTGTTAGCCACCAATGCTGCGATCCCTAAATACAATTCCTCATGTTATGGTGACTCCCAACCATAAAATTATTTTTGATGCTGCTTCATAACTGTCATTTTGCTACTGTTAGGAATCATAATGCAAATATCTGTGTTTTCCAATGGTCTTAGGTGAGCCCTGTGAAAGGGTCATTTGACCCCCAAAGGGGTTGCGACCCACAGGTTAAGATCTGCTGATGTGTGTGTTCATGGGGTGAAGCCTGGCTGGTAAGAGCCTCGTTTTAGAGACTAAGAGTTTTATTTTGAAGTCTGACTGGGCACCTCTGAGGATCCCAGATGAAAGCGTGGTGACCTGGCCTTTGCAAACTAGTTCATGCTCTAGATCATGCTGGTGGCTAGCTTCACGCGCGGCCTTCCGTACAGTAGCTCTGAATTCTCTGTGCTGTGCAGCTTCAGGAATATTTATATCTTTTCCATTTTTGTGTCTTCATCACTTTCCATGTGCTGGGCAGAGTGGGTGATGCCGGCATGTGTCCCTCTAAGCAACTGATGAGGGAGGTGGGCCCGGAACCCGGCCAGTGTGTTCAGAGGAACTTCGTTTTAGGAGGTAGAAAAAAGATGTCAGTCACCCAGGTTTTTAGCAATGCCTGTTTCTCGAAGATTCTTAATATGCTGTCAGCATGTTAGAAACTAAATTCTGTAATGAAAAAAAAAAAAACCATGTTGTTTAGCCCAGAATTTTGCAAACTTATCTGACCACGAACAGTTTCTCCCCCGCACTTTCATTAATCCCAGAAGATCTTGTGGTACATCAGATGACCACGAGGGGGGTTTCTTGGTGGAATATTCTAGAATCTGAGATCTGGCATGTGATGATGGAGGATAAACTGGGTCATGTTTAGAAGGATTGGGGATTATATCGGACATGTGTTATTTCTAAACAGGGCTGAGACTCCAAATTCTACCAAAAATAAGCCTTATAGTCCACATTGTATCCGTACAAAAAGAAATTTGGGATGAGGAGTGAGATAGTAATCTTTGTGACTAAACTCACCCATACAGAAAAATGTTCATCTTATTGTTAGGGAGCCAGGCAGTGGTAAAATAGGGCCGTGGTTTTGTTTCATTCAAGTGTGCTCCCGAATCCACCCTTACATTCTAAGTTAGCTAACGTCCCCTCCCTCCCTCCCTCCCTCCC
>NC_022020.1:53259707-53266376 GCF_000317375.1 Microtus ochrogaster
CCTGCTCACTCCTCCCTCCCTCCCTCCCTCCCTCCCCTTGTGATGGATGTGTACACGTGTGTGCACACGTGTACAGGAGGACTTCAGGTGTCTTCCTCAATCGTTCTCCACCTTCTTTTTTGACATAGGGTCCTCTCATCCAACCTGGAGATCTTCAATTCAGCTGGCTTGGCTGGCCAGCGAGCCTCAGGGGTCCCTCTTCCTCTGCCTTCCCAGGGCTGGGACTACAGGCAGGTTCGGCTGTGCCTAGCTTTTACATGTCTGCTGGGGATCTGAGAGCTGGTCCTCATGCTTGCATGGTAACACTTTACTGACTGAACCATCTTCTTGGCCCCTCATTCTCAGTGTGTTCAGGTAAGAGTCTTTCTATGGCTGTCATGTTTCCTCGACACCATTTCTAGTCTATGGACTCTGAAAAGATGACGATGAAGATGCTAAAGATAATGCATAGGAACTCATTATCCCTTTTCTGTTCCATTTCTTAGCAGGGTCTGAGGTGGCTGTAACAGAACAGGCAGCATGAAGTCCCTTGACACTCACATGGCATGTTTGAGGATGCTCAGTCACCATTACTACTTGGTCTCTTTTCTCTAGGTTACCCATGCCCCAGCTCTTGAGGTCTTCCCCGCACCCCCCCCCCCATTCCTCTCACATAGATGTGATTATGTTTAGAAGCTGAAACATGTGAGTAACTCAGATGCATTTGCTCAACCCTTGAATAAAGACTGTAGTTATTTTAACAACAACAACAACAACAACAAAAATCCTGCAGTCTTCAGCTATTTCTGGATAAGACGAGTAATTAGCATGCCATGTGTAATTCATTGCTGGCTCTGGCTGCTTATTTCCTTGTTCCAATGCAAGCCTAATTTAGGGGACTGGATTTATTTCACTTGGAAATGTGATTTTGTGGAGACCTCTAAAATGTCATCGTGAGATTAATGGTTTTCTGTAGCCAGAGTTTGCCAAGCCTGGTGTTTGAAGCTCAATTATTAGTTTTCAGCAGCTCTATGGTGGGGAGTAACAGCTTGCTGGGATGATATTTAGTTTCAGAGAAAACTGTTAAAAAGCAACTGCTGTAAGAAGGATTGCTGGTACCTGAAGAGGGAGACGCTAAGGAGGAGCAGCTTGGTCTGAGGTAGGCGAATCCCACAGCATTTCTCTGGTTTTGGTGTTGCTCATGGTAGGCGGTTTACATTATCATTATTATGAATGGATACGTTACTGACACGCAAACATTTATGGGTCTATTAGAGGTCAAAGGCACACGTGTGCCTTTTTGGAAGCTGATGTTGCCTCTAGTGAAAGGCGGCTCCCTTTAGTGGCGCAGTGAGGCCTCCTGAGGCTGCTGAGCTTTGTGGAGACCCCTGACACGCTCTCTGGCCACAAAGGAATAAGAGGAAACTATGCACATAGTCTTTCTGGTTTGGACTGCAGGGACATAAAATGAGAACTTGTTCATAGTCTAAAAGGAAAGCATTTGTTTTTGTTTTCTTTGGTTTGGTTTTTCAAGACAGGGTTTCTCTGTGTAGCCCTGGCTGTCCTGGAACTTGTTTTGTAGACCAGGCTGGCCTCGAACCCAGAGATCTGCCTGCCTCTGTCTCCAGAGTGCTGTGATTAAAGGCGTGCGCCACCACCAACTTATATTTGGTTCTTTATTTCTAGAAGGATGTATTGGGGTTGTCAGTCCTTAAAGAACTGACGCATTCTCTGGATTTTTCCAGCAACCTGCAGGCCCCACTGTTGCCAGTGGTGAAAGCTCAGGAAGGGCAGGATGCAGCTGAAGTTGAGAATGTGTTTGGTTACTTGCCATACACTCACGGGTGCTTGGCCAGCCCAGGAATCACTCACGTCCTCGGGTGTCTTTTGTACCCACTGTAGATCATCTTCGCTCTCCGAGTACTTCTTTTAATACTCTAATATATGAGCTATATCTTTTATATTAGTCTCTCTATGCCCTTTCAAAACAGAAAAGAAGCTAAAAAAAACAAAAGGAAAAGGAAAAAACTGAACACATGGGACATACATGTATCATAAAACAAAACTGGTATTCATGGGACACATTGTATCTCTTGATTGAAGAGGTCAGCTATGCAGCAGGTTTTAGTAGTAAGTGAATTGCAGCAGTCCAGTTGCTCCATAGCGATGATACCCCACTCAGCTGGAAGAGACCAGATTGGTTATTGTCCCATTTCCGTACTGGTAGGGTAGGGTTACCGCTTCAGAGTGGGGACTGATAAGACAGGAGGTAGAATTGGCATAGGCAGTTTAGGGCAAAAAGTCCCCAAAGAAATTTCTTTTGTCTTAAAGCCAAAAATGTCCTTGGTTTCTTATAGCTTTGTCTTTTCCAGAGACCAGAGTTGCAGGAGGTATTGGAGGCTTTGATTTTTTTCTTTGGTTTCTAAAGTTTTTTAAATTTATTTATTTACTTATTTTATACCTTTGAATGTTTTTTTCTGTATGTCTGTATGTGTGCCGTGTATGGGCCTGGTGCTTGTGAAGGTCAGAAGATGGCTTCAGGTTTTCTGAGATTGGAATTAGTTATGAGCCACCATGTAGGTGCTGGGTATTGGACCAGGGTCTTTTGTAAGAGCAACAAGTGTTCTTAGTTGCTGAACCAACTCTCCAGGCCCTCCTAAGAGATTTCAGGGTTACTTCTCCAGAGGCAGGAATGTTAGAGTAGCAATAAAGGTCCACAAGAGAATAGAATCTCTGGCCTGGGCAGAGAACACATTCCAGTTGGGTGGGTCAATCACTTGTCCAAAGGGGCTGCCCTCAGGAAGGAGGGTCACCCCCAGGAAGGTGGACATACCTTAAGCCATGTTTAAGAGATAATGAGATGCTGTGCTCTTCCTTCCCAGAATCCTTGTCAGCTGGTGTAGTGGCTTAAAGGGCTGTAGCCATGCATTTCCTATCATGCTTTCTTTTGCTTGGCCACCATGTTGATGACCATCATGCTGGCTTAATGTAAACAAACAAACATACAAAAAACAAAACATGGCTTCTTTTGCTTTTCTCTCCTCCATTGGGATCTCTGGGCAGTTAGTTGCTGAGATTGACTGTTTGCTTGTCCTGTCCTTGTCCTGTTTTTTTTTTGTTTTTGTTGTTATTTTAACTTTAATAAAATTTTCTTCCAACTTTCCAACTTCCATTTGTGACTATTCTTAAATTTTATTAATAAGAGTTAGAATCCCAAAAGAGAAATCCTAATTTCCCTGGTATCATTTGGTGACTATGGAGGGACTCCCCAAAATTTCCAGTAACAAAAAAGGCTAAGAATGTCATCATCTAGCTTACAGAACAGACTTCCCTATGCTGCTACTTCTCTACGTGATGTTTCTACCAACGTATTTAAAAAGTGCCTTGATTCATTATTTTTTTCTCTGTTACTAAGTAGGGGAACATCTGGGAGAAGTTGGGGAAGGGGAAAGAATGTGATTGAAATATATTGTGTAAAATTTTTAACATACAAGTAAAATCATGAAGCTGTTAATCCCATTGAAACATGGTATTTGGGGATGACCTGAATCTATGTTCCTGGGCCATGAGAACTTATATTTAGCTCTAGAGTAAACTATTATTAACCCCACCCTCCCCACCAAGGACATGGTATTAAGAAGAAATTAGATTAGGTTGATTGCTTAGAGCCCAAGCAGTTGGGCAAACACTGTGACTTGAGGTGTCATTGGACCATGTAGTTTGTTACCATGGAAAGTCATTTCTGGAATGTTTTAGGCAAAGTAAACTGTGGAAGGATTTAGGCACAATAGCTCTGTATCATGGAAGGGCTGATGAAGGATCTTTGAAATCTAGTGTTTTGGGAAAGGCTAGCCATCTTGTCTTTTTTCCTGGACCCCAGTGCAGAGACTCTCATGCCTCTGTTGGCTTCTAGACTTTTCCACTCTGGTCCCGTTTTCCCCACTGTCATCAAGGAGTTGTGCCGTACATATGCTGGAAGTCTGGTTCCTTGTCATCTCGGCCTGAAATGATTAGATAGGCAAGAAGAAGTTGCAGAATTTGGCTTCTAAAGGAGATCTGAGCAGGCAGCTGATCTGAACCATTAGGATTTGTTCTGAAGATCACAGGGATGGTGAACTGCTCAACACTTATGTCAGGTCTGTGTCTTTTTTTTTTCTCCCTCTTGCACAATTCTATTGATTGATTGAATGATTGATTGAAGATTTCTGTCTTTTCCCCGCCACCGCCTCCTATTTCCCTCCCCCTCCCCCCATCAAGCCCCCCTCCCTCGTCAGCCCAAAGAGCAATCAGGGTTCCCTGCCCTGTGGGAAGTCCAAGGACCACCCACCTCCATCCAGGTCTAGTAAGGTGAGCAGCCAAACTGCCTAGGCTCAGGTCTGTGTCTTGAAACTGGGTCTGGCTTGGCCATTATAGATGTGTGCGTCTCGGGTGGTTTCCAGGGCACAGGTTTACCCAGGGTGACAGCCGGGTGTTGTCTGTACAGCACAGGATATTTGTCAGACCACCCAGGAAAAACTGTTGCGGAGGCTAGAAAACATGGTTGCCCTTGAGTAACAGACTCAACAATCACTTTCATGTCTCTAAACCCAGTGGCTTCAGCCCATTGCAGATCTTTCTTCTTCGTGCTCCTAGGCTTCCTTTAGTGCGGTCTTAGGAACGTCAGGTTGTATCGTTTCGGTTTCCATGCTGTTCCACTTCTGAAAGCTCTGGTCATGAAAGCAGGCTTGAGGATGTAGAACCGCCAACCTCAGTACCATGAGATGATGTTATGATCCTCTGAGGTTTGGGAAAGAGTGAGTGATACAGGAAACAGGGGAAGCAGCTAGCTGAGAGACAGACTCTTTGACCTTTGTCTCTGAATATAGACGTAGAATCTGGAAAGGGGACTAGATACCGTGTCGTTGTTATTGTCATTATTACTATTTATTATTGTTATTATTTTGTTTGGGTTATATTGTCACATAGCCTAAAATAAACCCACTTATTAAGAAGTGCTCATTTGGAAGACCATGGCTATCCTTTTCTTCCTTTCAACTGTGCTATTATGATGTTTTAATGTAGCTTTCTAGAACTTTTTTATACACTTAATGGTATAGTTTTATTTTTTAATATAGTATAAACTATCATCATTTCACATTTAATAAATAATCATTTTCTGTACCATGCTTTTAATATTTAGTATGTTTTGGAGACTCTCTGTGTTTAACACATCAGAAGGCCACTTGCTTCTTCTGGTTTGAATAAGCAGCATCTGCAGTAAGGTAGGATGTCTGATCACTTGGTGTCCAGTTGGTGGCGCTGTTTGGGGAGGTTTAGGTGGTGCAGCCTGGCTGTAGGAAGTATGGCATTTGGGGTGGGCTTTGAGACCTAATGGACAGCTTCACCCTGCATCCAGTTTGCTCCTTATGCTGCTGGCTTGCACGTAAACCGCCTGCTTCTTCTTCCTTCTCTCATGCCTGCTGTGCCTCCATGCCATGGCAGACTCTCTGGAACTGATAAATAAATAAAATAAAATTGTACTTCCGTAGGTTACCCTGATCATAGGGTTTTACCAGAGCAGCAGAAAAGTAGCTAGCACATCTGCCCACCTGCTCATTTCCCCCTCCCATTTACTGTATGTCCATAACCGAGTAAGCCAGTCCTCTACAGATGAAAATTTGGTTTGTTGACAAATTTTGACTTTTAGAATTAAATAAGACTCATAGCATGTCTTGTTTCAGTTAATTTCCAGTCACAAACATGCATGTATAGCTTTAGAATAAACCTCCAGAATTGGGAGTTGTTAAGTCCAGAGCAGATGCTTGTACAGTTGGCTGACATTGTGAAGCTGCCCTCCCTAGGGTTCTTCCAGCACTCTCTGGGGCACAGGGTCTCACTTTGCAGCCCTGACTGGCCTGGAACTCTGCAGACCAGACTGACCTCAAACTCAGGGACCTATCTGCCTCTGCTTCTTGAGTGCTGGGAGTAAAGTTGTGTACCACCATGCCTGGGCAGTTGCAGTACGCCTAGTAATTATGTATTACAGATGTTGATGATTACACACTAAAGATGTTGGTGAACTTAAGGAGTAATGTCTTTTCTTTCGAAATGGAAAATGATCTTTCTTAGCGATTTTTAGGAAATTAGGTTTAGCCTAAAAAGCGTTTAAGCCAATGCTGACTACTAAATGAGACACCAGCTGTGCTTGCCATCTTAGGAAGTGGTTTCCATGACTTGGGAGCTAGGCTTAAGTGTGGTCTGAGACCTGTGCCAAGTGATCCACACGGGTATTTCTTACTGCAAAGTGCTTGGTGGTCACCTACCTGCCTTTATGAAAAAGAGATGTGTTGAAGACTGTTCTTTTACCTATTTTCACTTGGTATTATTGTTAGCTGTGGCGACATCATCTGCATGAGGTGCTTGTCTGTAGGCAGGTGGCTATTTTTACTGTAAGTCTTTTAAGCAAATACAATGACCAAGTAACTGAAAGAACATAAGGGGAAGCCTTGAATTCCTCTCAAAGATAAGTGGTGTGCACAATTGAATTCTGTGTACAGAGAAAATTTTCTTACTTAGTTGCATGTGTCAAGACTAAACCCATGGTCTATCAACTTCTGGTTCGTGCTCCTCCCTCTCTTCCTGATTCCCTCCTTCATTGTGTACAGTTTGTGTGTCTTTTCTCCAGTGAAATTTTCTTTTCTTTTTTTTTTT
>NC_022020.1:53267194-53269923 GCF_000317375.1 Microtus ochrogaster
TACAGTGTGGCGCAGGAGAGCCTGTGCCCTCGGGCTCTCCTGTACAGTGTGGTGCAGGAGAGCCTGTGCCCTCGGGCTCTCCCCTACAGTGTGGCGCAGGAGAGTGTGTGTCCTCTGGCTCTCCCTTACAGTGTGGCGCAGGAGAGCCTGTGCCCTCGGACTCTCCCCTACAGTGTGGCGCAGGAGGACAGGGGCACTGCGGTGGGACAGTGGGAACCTGCAGAGCAGCAGGCTTGCAGGTTCTCCCTGAAGAGGCGTGGCGGGCCTGTCTTAGCTGGACGGCTCAGACCTCTTCTTCCTCCTCGACCTTCCTTCCTCCTCTCCCAGTGAGGGGTTTCTGAGCTTCATTTGCTCTTTCCTTCTGGAATAGCTGCTTCCAGATGGGCTTGCTCTTCAGTTCAGCTTGGCTTGGCATGTTTTGGTCTATGTCATCTGTTGTGCATACTCAAAAAAAATTTTTTTTAACTTTGATTTGAACAAATTTTCTTTCCTTATTTTAAATTTTTATTTAGAAGATTTTGCAGAGTTAGACTTGCATCAAAGAAATGATTTTTTATGTTGGAAAGGTATAGGTTCTGGAAACAGTTCTGCCCCTTAGATTTTTTTAAATTTATTTTATTGAGCTCTACATTTTTCTCTGCTCCCCTCCCTCCCTCCCTCCCCACTCCTCTTCTACCCTCTCACATGGTCCCATGCTCCCAATTTTCTCAGGAGATCTTGTCTTTTCCTACTTTCCATGTAGATTAGATCTATGCATGTCTCTCTTAGGGTCCTCAATGTTGTCTAGGTTCTCTGGGGTTGTGAATTGTAGGCTGGTTTTCTTTGCTTTATGTTTAAAAACCACTTATGAGTGAGTGTATGTGATGTTTGTCTTTCTGGGTCTGTGTTACCTCACTCAATATGATCTTTTCTAGATCCATCCATTTGCCTGCAAATTTCAAGATATCATTTTTTCTGCTATGTAGTACTCCATTGTGTAAATGTACCACATTTTCCTTATGCATTCTTTGGTCGAGGGGCATTTAGGTTGTTTCCTGGTTTTGGCTGTAACAAACAATGCTGCTGTGAACATAGTTGAGCACATGTCCTTGTGGTATGATTGAGCATCCTTTGGGTATATGCCCAAAAGTATTATTGCTGGGTATTGAGAAAGGTGGTTTTCCTAATTTTCTGAGAAATCACCATACTGTTATCCAAAGGTTGCCTCTTAGCATTTTGTGGTCATGGTCAAGTTTTAAAATTCTTTTCCTGGAGATGCCATGTAGCTGCTGAAGGAGAAAGATGCTGGAACCTTACCGCAAAGCATAGAAGGTTTTCATCAAAACCAGTTGTGCTCACAGAAGCCCAGAAACAGCTTATGATATACTACCTACTTTACATTCTCAGACTGTACCTCAAACGGTTCAGATGGTCAGGGTTTAATAACTGAGAGAAGATTTGTGTTCATGTTGTCTTTGAGGAAACCTTAAACATGGAGCCCAATTGCTTCAGGGAGACCCTGAAAGCTCAGACCAGAATGCTTTATCTATACTTTTATCTGCTGTAGTGATCCACTACAGGAAAGGATTTGGCTCAGGAAACTACATTGCCTACTGCTACAATTCTGAAGGAGGTATAGCTAAGGAAAGGATCCCATCTTGGGTTAGAACTGGAAGCTTATGCTTAGCAATTTCTGAGTGGACCCCTGAGTCACCTGACCACTTGGTGTCTTTCTAGACAAAGGCTTTCTGCAGTCAATGCTGCTGGCTGACTGGGGGCAGGGGCAGAGAAAATATTCTACAGGCTTGGAATACTTTTTTGAGACAGCTGTAACTCAAACTCACTATGTAACTCTGACTGTTCTAGAATTTGGATGGATACTAAGCTGGCCTTGAACTCTGCCTCCCCTGAGTGATGGGATCAAAGACACGTGCCATACACAAGGACCAGGCTGGCCACAAACTCAGAGATACTGCTGCTTCTACCTCCCAAGTGCTAGGATTAAAGGCATGTGCCACCAAGACCAGCATTGGCCAGTTTTTCTTAAAGTAATACTTCCTTTGTTCTTCAAAGAACAAGGTATCTAATGACCTGGGAGACTGCAGCTAGTCCTTCAACTTTAACATGCAAAGTCCTTTCCATGTGGGTTCTCCGTGTCCCTGCTAGAGCAACTGAGTCCTAGCTGGACACTGGACACGGAAAGATGAACACGTGCATACACACACCCTAGCAATGGAGACAGAAAAGGCCTAGCTATTCGACAGAAGGACTCTGTTAAACTACTAGAAGTATATTGTGCTTTGTAGAAAGTGGCTGAAGTATTAATTATCTAGCATTTCCATTGGGAATAGAGAATATCAGATACACTCATTAGATTCTGTAACTCCAAACTAATGAAACAGGTTATTCCATAAAAAGAATCTAAAAGAATTAAAAAAACTCAGTTCTCTTCTCTAAACAGCTGGGAGAATGTTACTTCTCTCTCTCCAAGGGTGCTATAAGGAGAAGAAATTAGAAGTTATCACTGTTGCTGGAGAAGACATAGGATTGATAGGACTTTACTTATTTTATATTCCAAATAGGTTCATTCATCCTTCTATTGAACTGTTGAATCAACCAGGGTTTACTGGATCATTCTTATATGCCAGAACATATAATGGATGGGACAGACATAGAAATATGATCTCACTTCACCTTTACAGAGTCACAAAGGAACAGACTTGAATCTTGAATAGTATAGAGCAACACAG
>NC_022020.1:53270395-53274942 GCF_000317375.1 Microtus ochrogaster
TGGGGGTGTGGGCCTGTGACAAACAGCTCTAATACTCTCTAGTTTTGACTTTCACCAGGCTGAGGGACTGTTAAGTCTTCTACTGTGGTGACATTGCTCGCCTGAACTAGCAGAGATAACACTTAATCTAGTGCTAAGTCTTTGACTGCCCCCAACAAGTGACATTTCCATCCAGTTGGTTATTATGGGGGGATTTCACAGGGATACATTTCACAGGGGTACACCTTGGGCACTATAACCACCGGTGATGCCATTGGAGTTTCTCTGTACTTTTTAGAGAATGTGGTGAATTTGCCCAGATGTGGAGAAAATAACTTCCATAAATTTCAGGACTGGAAGAAGTCTATTATTTTCAGGTTGCTTTGTAGAATTCTCTGGGATCATTCAGTTGTTTTCTTGGCTCATCTGGGAAGCATCTTATCATAAAAATGGTAAGAAACCTTTTTTCTTTTAAAACACTCAGGCTAGCCATTGTGGTGCATGTCTGTGTCCTTAGTTACTGGGGAGACTGAGGCACTAGAATCTTGAGCCAGTGAGTCCCAAGTGGGACGCGCTAATAGGGACTCTTGCCTAAATCTAGCTGGGTGTTTTCTTATAAGCAAACACACACAAATAAACCTAAAATGCCAAAAGAACATCAAAAAAGGAGTTAAAATAAACCCTTTCCTGCCCAACTTGCTTCCAATCATGGTGTCTCATCGCAGCAATAGAAACCCTAACTAAGACAGTTGATGAGTGTTTTAATTCTTCATGACTGGGCAGTGGAGGAAGTAAGGTAACTCTGTAGCTGCAAAGAGGACACAGAAGAACCACTCAGATGTAAATATCAGTGTGATTAATCTTCAAAACAACAACCCTATGTAGGCAATGGTTTATTTTGCCACATCTTCTAGAACCGTTAGCGAATGAGGAAAGCTTAGCTTACTTTAGGAATACACTTGAGTACTTGGTTTCTCTTCTCTGGAAGTGAGGTTCTGCTTATTGCTAGAATTTAAAGATGAGAGGGAAGTGAAGAGAGATCCTTTAAACTTGGGATACACACACCGACCTGCCGTTGAGTAGGTCTGATGGTGTAGATGGCTTTGCCAGGTTGTCTGGGGTGACTGGGAATGTGGAACAGGGTAGGCTTAGGGAGAGAGCTTTCCTGTTAGGGAAAGGCAAGCCATGCACTGAGGAACTCAGGAGTGGGAGTTGCCAAATATAAGTGGATCAAAGTCCAGGAAATCAGAAGGACATGGACCATGTGGGAAGAATCTGGCGGATATTTGGGATAATGGAATGCTGCTTATCTGGCTGTTACATCAGCTGCCATTTAACTAAGTGCCTCTAAGGGCTTTTGGAGCAGCTTCTCAGAAGAAAGACGTTGTATGGGTGGAAGAGAGTTTTCAGAAATGAAAGCTGCAACAACTCAATTCGCCATAAAAGTATTTCTGCTTTTAACTAGAATACTTTATACACCAATATTTCTGCTTTTAACTAGAGTGGAATACTTTATACACCAATATTTCTACAAAGAAAATTAGCAAAGCCAGATAAAACTGAGAAAAAAACATGGTGTTGAGTACTTGAGGGAACCAGGATCTTGACAAGAGAAACACAGCAATGGAACTTAACTTTCTGTGATATTTTATTCTTTAGGTATTTGCTGGCTCTTCAGGGACTTGGAAAGAGTACATAAACAAAGAAACGAGATAGAAAGTGACTTCTGAAAACCTGGAACTTTTGGTATAGAGCTTTTGGTAGGATGTCACGTTGGGAGACAAAACTTGGTTTTAATCACGAGTACACTGTTGTGAGCTCAGTTTTAAGATACAAAGAAAATCATTTGTCAAAGGAAAGGAACTTAAGTTGGCAGTGCCACGGATTTGGGATACAAAATTGAAGTACAAGACCCAGCAAATACACTAGGATTCCTGTTAAGGCCTGATCCCCAGGGCGAAAGAGCTAAATTTAGCCAAGAGAGCTTTCACCAAAGACTAGAACTCAAGCGCTTAACTGATGGCACTGGTCCACAGCCTCTCTGCTCATCTCTTTAAGTCACCGGGCAGAGTCTCTGAGCATCTGTGCTAACATCTAGATGGTTGTGTCTGTACTTGATGAAATCTTGGGCTCCTAGTTTGCTAAAGTATTAATGAAGAAATATTCTAGTGAGTTATGGTATAAAACATTACTAGGAAATATAAAGCCTGTTTAACACATTTTCCTCTTACAGGTCACCTAATTTCCTTTTCTTTTTACCCAGATGCTTCAGAAGTTGCTCTTCATATTTTAAATTATATTTAGTGGTGATATTGACTTATAATCCCATCTATTTTAGAGACCGAGGCAGAAACATTACATTTTGAGGCATGACTGGGCTACAGAATGAGTTCAAGGCTACCCTGGGCAATTCAGTGAGATGCTATCTCCAAGTCAAAAGCTTCTACAAAGAGGACTTAGTGCTGTAGCTTGGTGGTAGAGTGCTTGCCTTAGCATTCGTGAAGCCTTGGGTTTGATCTCTGCTACCAAAGGGAAGGAATGGCAAGTTCACGAGCTCAATTTTACTAGGACATTCTTGGGTGCTTTGGGCCAGACACACGTACGGTTCCAGTATTCTTTTCATCTGTGATTTGTCTCTCTTTTCAAGAAGTGATTCTTCAGTAGTAGACTTGGATAGTTTTTCTTTTCATTGTTCATTGCTACCTTTTAGGGATCACAGATATATATATGCTGAATCACACTTACTGTTCTCCAGCATGTATAACTCGGGGATGGTGGCTAGGATTATACTTTAGTAGTAGAGACCCTGGGTAGAGACATGATTAATCATTCTTTCTATCTTAGCTCAGTGCCCTTTCTTTATTCTTTATTCCCTCCATTGTTTTGTTTCCTATATATCTATTCTGACGGTGTCCGTTTAGAATCCATCTTTTCTCTTCTGTGACATTTATGTGTCTAAAAATCTCTTTTCTTTTTCTAGTCCGTGTTTTCTTCCCTCACTTAACAATTTTACCCTGGGTCTTATATTTATGCTTGGTCTTATTAGTCTTTCTCTCTTCGATCTGGTTCTCTTTGCTCTCTCCCATCCTCTGCCCACCCCTTCTCTTTTGCTTCATTTCCCCCTTAGTTGCCTCTGGAATTTCTAAAATTCATGCCGCATCATTTGTTTATGACTTTGATCTTAGGGCAGTGCGATAGGGAGTGTATTTTGGCCAACTTTTTTTTTCTTTCATGTTTAGTTTTGTAGAATAACTTTATTCTTAAGATTTATTTCTCTGTGCTTATGTATATGTGCTTTGTTGGGTTTGTAAGCACCTCAGAGGCCAGAAGATGGTGTCAGGGCCCTAGGGACTGGAGTGATAGGTGGTTGGGAGTTACCTGATGTGGGTGCTGGGATCTGAATCCAGGTCCTCTGGAAGATTAGCATGCCCTGGCAGTTCCTCATAGAATATGTTTGTAAAAATTATTTTTCTCATTTATATATGTGTTTATGTGTTCATATGTGTATGGGCAGGGGCATGTGCACATATGTGTGGAGACTAGAGAATGATGTCAAGTGTCCTCTATCATTGTCTACTGTCCTTTTCAAGAGGTCATGTGATATGGAGAGAATCCAGGGTGGCTTTCCAGCCTTTACAGCCTAAGCCCGCCTGCCCTGCGGCATTAAGAAGAGGGATGTTTTCTGTAAGCCTGGTTCTTGAGTCTTTTAAAAAGATTGTTCTCTATGTATTCCTTGAAACTATGTAGGTCTTAGAGGCCGCTGCCACCAGCTCTGCTCATCCTAGCTCTTAGCTATATCCTCAGAATGTGTCCGTGAGTATGCGTCCTGCTGCTGGTGTGGCATCTTCATGTTTTGGTCCCCACCTCTTTATTTCCCTATGCAGTTTCTTTCACGTTTCAGAGCCCCCGGCAGTCCTTCTAGATATTTTGAATCTTATCAGTTATAGGACTTGCAGTTTACGGAAAATCAAGTTTGAAAACTCCACGAACCTTTTTATTGTAGTCTGGCTTTTGCTTCATTATGCAGAGAAGGAAGAGGTTCTCTGTGTGCCCACTTTTAAAGATGGTGACTTGGTCTTGTCATCTAGCAAAAAGACAGAGTGGGACTGAACGATGTAAGAGCTGTAGCTCTCACTACGCCATGATGTTTCCTTAGTGCTGGCCACAGTAAAGATGAGGTCTTTGGTTAAAGGAGCTCTGATGTTGATGATTTGTCATGGCTATTGATGGGTCTAGTTGGCAATTTAGAATAACAGAACAGTTTTAAACCGTCATTTGGTAAAAACAATAACTTAAGTCCATTTACACATTGAAGATATTCTTAAATAATAGGTGAATATATTCCAAAAGCCTGATTCTTTATTCTCCATCCTACTTGCCTTATCTCCTTCTTCTCTCCCTTTCTGCCCAGTCCTCTCTCTCTTCTGTTCTCTCTCTCTCCACTCTGTGACATAGAATCTATGATCTATTCTGTTGTCTTTTTTATGTAACTTTTAGGTGAGGGCAGGTGGTTTCAGATCATTGGCTGGTTTCCCTCCCTCCCTCCCTCCCTTCCTTCCTCCCTCCCT
>NC_022020.1:53275120-53320771 GCF_000317375.1 Microtus ochrogaster
CACTCAGAGATGGAGACAGACAGGAAGAGAGGAGGGAGTGTTTTTCTCTTATCCTGTCTAGTTCACATGTTTATAGTTGTTGAACCGCCTGAAATAAACCTAAAAGCAGTAACGGCTGCTCTTGACTCTGACAGAATCCTCACCCATGAACACGGCAGTGCCCTTATTGAATGCTGCGTAAGTGGATTTGTTTGCAAATGCTTCTGGGAGTGTAAAGGTTACTATCATACATATGTTTACTCTGCAAGATAAGGTTATGGTGAAAAGAGAAATAAACTGGACCAGGCTGTTGGTCTTTGGATTCCTACGACGAACACATTAGTTTCTGAGACTTATTTGGAGTTTTTTCCTCTGTAAGTAGAAAAGAAGATCAATTGCTGTCAGCGAGCCATAGGAATTCTGCTTGCCCCTTTTGTTTTTACCTGGGTACGTTTGTGGGAGACGCAGCATGAGTGGACAGCGAAAGAGCTCTCCTAGTACACTTACCATTGACTTGGCTTTCAGTGAGGAAGGCAAAGGCGAGACTGGGGAGGGCTTTGTGGCTGCTGCATGGGGGCAGAGGAGAGGAAAGCAGTCTGGGAAAGTTTGTAATATGAGTTGCATTTTTGTTTATGCGTTGTTTGAGTATTGGATATGAAATTTGAGCCAAGCTACAGTCTGCCATGGTAAGGGAGACGAAGGCATTTGATAGTTTACTTACCACATTTTAAGGACTACTCCTTTTTGTAGTTTGAGAATGCATTCACTTGTTGAAATAACTTTTTTATATGGAAAGCATATTATCTTAAATCTTCTCCTTTGTATATGTATTATGCTTTGTGTCCTTGTTGTATATAAAGATACAGTATTACCATAGAAACATAAATCCAGAATAGGTACAGTACCCAATATACTCATGATTTTTTTTAAAGTAATGGATCAAAAATGTATTTCTTGATTTATTAAAATAGTAATTAAAAGGTTATTGATGGGGTTGAAACACAGAGCCTTGCACATTCTTGGTCTGGGAGTTTAAATGAGATGCCCTTCATAGTCTAGGGCATTTGACTACTTGGTCCCCAGTTGGCAATGTTTGGGCAGTTTAGGTGGCGTGGCCTTGCTAAAGGAAGTATGTCATGGGGGGGGGTCATAGACTTTGAGATTTCAAAGCCTCAACATCATTTCCACTCACTCCAGTCGCTTCATGCTTGTGGTTTAATATGTGAGCCTGCAGCCTGCTGTTACAGGCTATCACACTTCCTGGCATTGACAGCGATCGACTCTTACCTCTCTGAACCCATAAGGCCAAATAAACCCTGCCTTCTGTAAGTTGCTTTGGTCGTGGTGTTTTGCCATAGCAACAGAAAAGTGACGGATATTCTACCACTTAGCTACATGCAGTGTCAAGGCAGCATAGTCACTGCTAGTTTTTTTCTTTTGTGTGGTAATCTGTGTGGATATGTATTAAACAAGCAGTAGTGTTTTCAGATTTATTAAACTACAGCTCCTTGACATGGCCGTCACCACCGTCCATCTTTAGAGCCTTGCCTTGTTTACACACTGAAATTCTGTACACATTCTGTAGTGTCCTGAATTTACACTAAGTCGTCCTGAAGTCAAGCTCCTGAAAGATGCCACTCTAGTCCCTGTCTTTGGGTGTGACTACCGTGTACATGGAATCACACACCATTTGTTCCTTAGCGATGACCTTGTGTTAGCACGGTGTCTTCAGTGTTCATTCATAGTTGTAGCACAAATAAAAATGTCTTCTCCATTTCCACCCGAATTGCTTGCTAAACTCTTCTTAAAGATTTCCAGAGCTTCTCTACTCTGTAGCTCCATACTGCTTCAGATTCCTCCAAAAATGAGTTTCAGTGGCCTGTGAACCACATGGTTCACAACAGGCACATCTTGGCACCAATTTCCAGCGATATTTTTGTCACCATGTTAAATTACTGCCGAGGTCTAGTCTTGGCTCGGGTTCAGGTCCTGAGATGGGGAAAGAGTCTCAGCACAAGGAAAACTTCTGACACCCCCCCCCCCACCAGGGTTGCACTCAAGTGGCCCCGAATAGCGCAGGTCTTCTTTATTTCTACTTAAACAGCGTTTTTCTTAACCAGGGTTACACGAACAGCTTTATTACTGGCTTCTGTTTTTGACCTTAAGAAATACATAATAATTTAAGGAATACATCGTGATCATTATGAAAGCCCCCATTGTTCCCCTTTATGCTTCCCCAATACACTGTCCTACCCCCAATCTAACCTTTTTCTAGACATAGAGGTCAGCATCTTTGCAGGCTGAACTAAACATCCAGCCAGGCACATCCTGCTCTCAGGGCACTGATGTCAGCTGACAACTACTTGCGGTTACAAAGTTAAAAAAATAATAGACATGGGTACCATGCTTTAAGGACAACAATATAGACAATTCTTTCACATCTGCAAGATATGCTTTTAACAGTTCCCTTTTCTGCAAGAGGAGTCCCATGTCTCAACTTCTCTAGAAAAGACAGACTTTGACAGGCACTCTTTCCCCGTTCCATGACACCATTCTGCTTCCACCAATGTCTGGTAAAGATGGATCTAGCCATCCCTCATTTTGCATTGCTTCGAGTCTTGTTTTCTCTTATGTACCTAACTATCTCTGTTGAGTCAGAAAAGTTCCTAGGATTAGGAGTTGCAGTTAGTAGTAGTCCCAGATGAGAGATTTGAGAAGCTTTAATCCTGTGTTGAATCTTAGGGGAAAATATCTGAAAAAAACAAACAAACAAACAAACCAGAATTTCCAGGAAAAATTTCAGCTGTTGCATGTGTGACTGACAAAGTAAAACTAAAAACCACCCAACGAATCAACAATATGAGAGAGAAAAGAGCCGGCAAGCTGTATGAATTTTGCAAATTCCTATGCTGTCCCATGGACTACTGGTCCTTGCCAAGTGAGAGTGTTTCCACAGGTACTTTTCCCTGAGGAAACCTGTTGGACAGGTAGTCATATTCTAGGCTGCATGGCTCCCAAGAGATGAACTGAAAAGCAGCATGTAGCATGCAGCATTTATTTCTGCTCACGGTTTCAGAGGGTACAGTCTCCTTGAGACTGTGGGAGCGAGAGGATGCTTGTGTCCATGTCAGGGGGCCAGGATACAGAAGGGAAGCTGAAACCTGGGTATTATTATTATTTATTATTATTATTATCATCATCATCCAAGGCCATCTTCCATTGGTCCACAGTGTCCCAAACAGTGCTGTATGCTGTGAACTAAAATTTTAGATGCTTGAGCCTTTGGGGGATGAATTTCACATTTGACCTATACTCAGTAGCTGAAGGACAATGAGAACACGGTTATAAGACATTGATGGAATTGTCCACAAAAGGGGCTGTTAGGTAATGGCTTTCCTCTTTCTACAATTATTTTAGCCACATGTAAGCAGTACTTTGTGATTAACCGCTCACTCTAGTTCTCTGCTGCTCTGTTTTTCTCTGTAACAACAAAAAGAAAGGGCTCACAGGTCTATGACAGATGAAGATGGATATGAGCATATCCTGGGGAATCTAGTAAGGTGGGTAATGATTGAAATGTTGGTCCTTGATCAGAAAGAGTGTCCAGTTCCTTTGACGATGGTGGTCTTGGCTTATGTGTCTCAGAGATTCCTTCCAGCCAGGAGGCACCTGGCCGAGGTGCAACTGAGACTTGGTTATATTTATCTCAGTCTTTGGCTTTTGAAATGACACAACTATAGGATATTTTCAGCTTTCGATGGTGCGTGGAGGGTGTGAGCTGGAGGTGAATAGATATTAAACTTCACACTATGGCAAGTCTTAAGGGACAATCCCTTTTAAGTGATATGCAGGCTTGGGCACATAAGATCTCGGCCAGACTCCCTTTATCCAGGATAAGATCTCAGCTTCTCTGAGCCATTTTGGGAAGAGGTGTGTGTCAGTCAGACCGAGAATAATGATGCCCTGTAGGCTATCTCTTAGAAAAATGTCTTCCTTCGGAGGGATTGTCGTCTAATTGTGGGTTCAGCAAGGTGAAAGAATGCAAGTGATTGAGCTACCCATGCGACTTCATACCAAGTGATGATGGCATTTGGCAACTAATCATGGTCCTGTTTATTTAGGTTTTGGTCTCCATGCTGTTTCTTAATCCCTGTGCATACGTTCATTACAGGTATCAGTACTGAAGAAAGTCAGCCTGACAACAAAAGATCCTTGCTTTCCTTTCTGGTCACGGCGTTTTCAGGTCATACAGAATAACCACAAATAACGATGGGCAGGGACATGAGTAAAAGTGCTGATTTTTCACTTTGACTTTAAATGTATCTGCCATCTAAATCATTTGCAGAGATCACTTGACTTTAAACAAAACTATTCACTATCATTTTAAAAAAGGCAGAGAAGAGACAGTGCAGTGCAGGGAAACTGGACACATCACACAAGTCTTCAACTGCAGTGCAAACTGGGTAATGGAGGACTGGTGTGCTCTCTTTCACACTGCCAGTAGGAGGCGCTGTGAAGGTGCCTGTTCCTGGCTCCAGGGAGAAGCTCTGGGGGATTCTCTCACCCTTTCTGCCTTTATCGCTACTGATCTCTGCAGAACACCCCCTTTTCCTCAGAGGAGGAAGGAGGTGGGTAGGGACCGAGTATAAAAATCCCACCAAGGGGCTGTAGTGATGGCTCAGCGTTTACGAGTACTGGCTGCTGTTCCTGAGGACCTGGGCTTGATTTCAAGCCCCCAGTGGTAACTAACAACAACTACCCATAACTCCAGTTCCAGGGGGATCTGACACCCTTTCCTGGCTTCCATGGGCACCAGGCATACACATGGTGCACAGACCTACAGGCAGACAAAAGACTCATACACATAAGTAAAAAATTTTTAAAAAATCCCATCAAGAATTTCCTTTAAGATTGGCACTTATCAAATGTGCCTTATCAGTTGCAGTTTATTGAGGGAGTGATTTGATTTGTTAGCAGTACGTGTTTAATGTTCTGAGGATCCAAACACACCTGCGGGAAGAATTCATTGCTCTCCCGAAGACACTTGACATGGCTGCAAGGCATTTCTGTGTTATTTACTCCAGGCATGCTTCTGAATGCCAGCGTATAAGGTATATATTAAGAATCATTTTAATAATACAGTATGCCAGCCTTTTTCAGATATAAGTACTAATATGATGAAAATGTTGGGCTTAATGAAAATTGTGTGTGCATATATATATAGATATATATGTATACATACACACACACACATATATATACAAAAAATTATGCCTAATTCTTATTACATATCACTTTGGCTGTTGGTTCCATGGCTTTAAGTGCAGCTCTCTCCTTTGAGACAGTCAATTTCATCCTGGCGCTGAGTCAGATTTTGTTCCATTTGCTAAGAGATTAGGACGTGGACCCTTGGGGCCTCTCCTGTGGGTTCTGTCATCAGGGCTCAGTGATTTCATCTTTCGGGAGGTCTAGATGGCATCATTGCTGTCTTCCTCCTGGCCAGATTTCTCACTATACGCTGAGAAGGGAGTGCTACATGAGAGAGAGTGAGGTGTGTGTTTCCCAGAAAGGGCCCCTCCCTTGGTAAAGCAGCTGCACAGCAATGCCTCCTCCATTGACGGGGTCTGTCCCCAGGTAATCAGAGGAGGCTCGTGGCAGGTGGGGGTGGGCCTACTAGGATTGCTTTCAGCAACAGGGTTGCCTATAGGTGGCAGGTCTTGATTATGACAATTTAACGGGAGCCTAAATTTGCATTTGTAGCCACTGAATTCTGTGCTAAAGACTCACCCTTGGGACAGAATGTGAGCAAAGGTGTTATAGTAAGGAAAAGAGAGAGAGACAGGCAGACAAAGATAGATGTGGGGTGCAATGGTGCACTTCTTTAACCCCATCACGCAGGAAGCAGAGGCAGGGAGATCTCCATGAATCAAGGACAGTGTGGTCTCTCTCCATAGTGAGGTTCAGGCTAGCAAAGCTACATAGTGAGACCCTGTCTGTGGCAGGGGAGGGGGGCGGCAAGGGAAGGAGTGGGGAAGGGAAAGAATATCTTTTGAGCTTTCCGTACCTGCAAACCAACCTTTCTGCTAGAGGTGGTAAAATACCGTGTAGTTTCCTGAAGGTGTCTGACAGCTGTGCTAACCTGAGAATCTCCCAGTTTGCATGGGAATGTTTCTTTGGTGTGGCACTACCACTCTGTCTTCAGTATGGAGCGCAGAATTGGGCTTCTATAAAAACTGTACCGGTCACCATGATAGTGGTCGCATCATTTAAGATTCCTTGCAGCAAGAGCTGCAAGGTGTGACGTGAGGAATCTCATGGCCAACTCTTGCTGCTGTTTGGTTTGAGACCCTGTGCCAGTGGGGTGCAGCTCACTCTGTCTCCTTGTTTCATGTTTACAGCCAGGTACTCCAAACTGGAACTGAACAGAAATATAAACTCATTTTTAAGACAAATTCAACAAGACATGAAGAAAACCCAAAAGATAAAAGTAGAGAAAAACAAGTGACATATCTAATGGTGTGGGAGCCAGTTTCTTAATTTTGAGAAGGGGGAGCACAGAGATGACAGACATCATAAATTGTACTTGAATAAATATTGGTCTTACAGGCAGGAGATACTATGGCAATTGCATGAGAAGCAGGGATGACTAGATAGGAGTGCGTTGGATTCTTGAATGCCTTCAGATCAGAGTTTGATTAGAAAATACAGCATTTCTTTCTTGGTTGCCCCCGAGTCATGATATTTTTAGGATATGCTGTAGCTATTAGGTTCATCATGAGGTGCAGGCTCCAGCGGAGGCTAAAAATAAGACGGAGACCACAGGCGGGTGAGAGGGTCAGTGCGCAGGCTGCGAGTTACTTTTTTTTTAAAAAGAACCTCCTTTAAAAAGGACCCCCACCAGAGGAAAATGAGGCTAGAAACTAAAGTGCAGGTTTTTCAAGTGAGTGTGTGTGTGCTTCGATTATTCCAGCACCCAAAAGAGCTATGTCTCTAGAACAAAACCTGCTTATGTGTCATGTTGGGAAGACGGCTTCACCTTTTAACTCGGGTATTGTCTGGATTACATTTGGTTTATGACCTTGGCTTTGAGGAGCTGTTTGGACAGCTGACAATAGTAATGCTAGTTCTCACGTCCATAATAAAATATGTAGTGTCTGGCACAGGACTGTCATCAAATCAATATTGCTTGTGCTCTCACGGGTACCTTAAGGCTTTATAATGATAATCATTCTCATTAAAAAATGTGAAACCTTCTAATTGACAAATTAACAGCAGTAGAACACTCGTGTAAGTGGGACGGCAATGCGACTTGGCTCTTGAGTTTTTGCCTATCAAGATTAAAGGCCTCTGCAATAACCCCCAGGGCCACCATGCTTCTTCCTTTCATCTCTTCTGGGTCCAATCTCATTGTTAGGAGGCGTTAACAGGGTGGACAGAGATCTTCCTCTGAACTTTAGAAGGCTGCTCTCCAGTACATGTATACGATGATCATATAAATGCCCTACCCCCAAGAATAAGTATAACCGACCTAAAATGAGCTATGATGTATATCAAATGAAAACATTATGTAAGTGTGTCTGTGGTGGGAGATTATTTTTGGTAAACTCTGCATATAACATCTGATCCAAAGGATGTGTGTGTGTTGAGGTATTGCTTGAGTTTGGCAGTGGGAGTAACAAGTGTTAATTTATTAATATTTTTCATTCTTTTCTAAAGTGAACATTACCTTTTAAAAACGCTCTTCAAAAACAGATGCTGGTGTGTGTGTGTGTGTATGTGTATGTGTATGTGTGTGTGTGTGTGTGTGTTTGTGTGTGTGTGTGTATGGCACTTATCATACAAGTAACAAGCACCTTTTAAGATCCCCCAGTGGAAGGAGGCTCATTGCTCCCGACTTCCTGCACACGTCAGGTTCATGGCGCTTTGCGCAGCAGTTCTAACAGAAATGCCAGTCGTGTTTGAGAAGTGTGCTGATGGAATGAGCCAGTACAGAACGGTGCCCTTGTAATCAGCAGCCCCCAGCCTAGTAGGGAAACAGGATGGACGCCGAAAGTGGTGAGGGATGGATACAAATATTTGGCGGGTTGCTAAGTCGTACAGTACAAGCGGTGAGCAAGGCTGTTCACTATGAAATGAGGACACGGCATGGGTGTGCAAAGTATAGGAAGGAAGGCTCCATACAGGGGCTGCTGGGAGATGCCTCTCCGTGGCTTTCTTAGGTCTCTCTCCTGAAGAAGAGCTGCTGCCTGGCTTTGGAAAAGACCCTTGGATAAGGGCTCTCCATGTTTTCAGCTTCAGTTTTCTCCTTTGACCTTACTCATTGGCTTTCCAAGAGTGATTGTGTGTGGGTGCACACAGTTTGGTTAGAAAATCCTTGAGACTTCTTGCGATAGGCACCCCTCTGGATGAAATGGCATCAGTCTGACAGGCTTTTTACAGGACATACTTCCGGCAGCAAATCAGTTTCCCTGTATTAGTGACTGATGTGGGAGGGCCTGGACCATAGCAGGCGGTCCTGAGTTATGTAAGAAGCAGAGGGGAGCAAGCCACAGCAGCAAGTCAGCCAGCAGCCCCGCTCCATGGCCTCTGCTTCAGGCTTGCTTTCAGGTGCCTGCCCCTCTTGAGTTCCTGCTCTGGCTTCCCACAGGGATGGATTGTTACCCGGACATGTAAGATGAGATAAACCCTTGTCCCCACGTCGTATTTGGCCATGGCGTTTCTCACAGCAGAAGAAACCTACCAAAACGATCATCTTTACTGTATTCATCATAATGCCGAGTCCTGAGCAAAATCTTCCAGGGAAAAGCAAATGAACTCCTGCCCTTACAACTGTTAGGATGAAACGAAGGGAGTACTATGTGCAGGAAAACTAGGAAGAGTGCAAACATAAGAAGTAACGACTGTACGTGAATTCACAGCGGCTGTGCAGAGCTGGCGTGTAAGAGCTGTGAACTGTGAAATATTTGTGGGTGTCGTGGGTTCAGGGCTGACTGAAAACTAGAAATGACATCAGACTTTACAATCATTCTGTCCTTCCCATGAAGTTGAGGAATCCAAGTTGAATAAGACATTTCCTTGCAAATAAGATGTGTAGATTCTGTTGTTGACAAATTATGGCTCATGTGCGGTCCATGTAATAGCTCGTGCTTAACTGTATCCGTAAAGTCTTACTGCAACATGGCTGCACCAGTCTGTTTTCGTGTTGTTGTGTGGCTTCTCTGATACTGTCACGACAGGGTTGTGGAGGAAGACAGAGACTACGGAGCCGTGTATAAAGCTGTTTACCATCTGGCCCTCTGTAGACGGTTTGCTGACGGCACCAATTGCCTTTTCCTGTAAACAGAAAGTAAACACATGTAGGCAGTAAATACTGACAACTGATTTTCTGGCTTGGGTCTCACAGACTAACAGATTCTAGAGGTTCTGGGTATACGCTTGTCTCTGCATCTATTCCTAATTATTTTTACTATTTTTGGTGGAGCACTTGACAGCCAGCTCATACTCTGTTGGCATATTCTGCCTCAACTGTTTTAGTGTGTGCATGCCTGTGTGCACTGGCACATGTGTGTATGTGCGAGTGTGCTTGCGTATCTTTTAAGTAAATCCTTTGCTTGTACTTACTTGACTAAATAATTCTCCCTTTTGCTCACCTAGAATACTATGTTTTCAAGTAAGATTATGACACCCCATCCAATAATCTTTACTCTAAATCTTTGCTTATATTTTAATTTAGAATATTAATATGCTAACCCTTTTGAAAAGGGTGCAAAGTATATTTAATGAACCTAACTTGTTTTTGAATAATACACTGGCATATTACATAATTTTCAATTATTTGATAGTTCAGGTAGAACAAGCATTCTATTTTTTATGAATTTGATGCCCTTATCTGAGAAAGGGACACGACCTTGTGCATTTTTCTTTAGAAAGAGATTTTAAGGCTGTTTGAGTTACTTATTTATAAAAATTTTACATTTTTTTTATGTGTGTGCTTGCGTCTGTGTTAATGCCTGCCGGTGTAGGTGGGCATCCATGGAAGTCAGAAGGGGGAACTGAGTCCCTGGAACGCAAGTTCCAGACAGTGGCAATCAATCCAGTGTGCGTGTGGGAACCCAAACTGGGTCCTCTGTAAATACTCACTGTGTACCACTGAGCCAGCTCTCCAGCCTTCAGCATGTTTTTTAAAATAGTAAATTCCTGAGTTTCCCCAATTCTGGTAAAATGATTCATAGGAAACCCATTCTTTAGCAATGCATCACTATTTACAAACATTTGGTTTGTAATTTGTGTCGTTTGCACATTTCCACCATTAGTTTGATCCTCAAATATGTAGAATTTGCTCTTATGTCTTGAGAAGTTTGAGAAGTCAGATGTGGAGGAGATAATCATGTTTATCTGATGGTGAAACCTGGAATGAATTCCTCCCTCCCCCTTCTTTGAGATGGCCTCACTGCGTAGCCTCTGCCGGCCTGGAGCTTACTGTGTAGACCAGGAAGGGCCTCAGACTCATGGAGACTCACCTGCTTCAGGCTCCCAAGTGTTGGAATTAAAGGTGTGCACTCCCATGCCTGGAAATTTCTCCTTTTTTTTTTTTTTTATTTTTCAAGTCAGGGTTTCTCCGTAGCTTTTGGTTCCTGTCCTGGAACTAGCTCCTGTAGACCAGGATGACCTCGAACTCACAGAGATCCGCCTGCCTCTGCCTCCCGAGTGCTGGGATTAAAGGCATGCGCCACCAACGCCCGGCTGGAAATTTCTCCTTTAAGGAACATATCGTTACATAGGGTTTCATTATGACATTTTCTAATTTATAACAACGTGACTTTCTCTGGTGCAGCCCATTTTATAATGCATAACCCCATGGCTATCTCTGGTGCAGCCCATTTTATAATGCATAACCCCATGGCTATCTCTGGTGCACCCCATTTTATAATGCATAACCCCATGGCTATCTCTGGTGCACCCCAACACTCATTCTTGTCTCCCTGGCTCTTCTAGTTGTCTCTTCTATTTTGATACATAATATCGAAGTTCCACAGGAGAAAATGTTTTTCATTTGTGCTATTGAACTTAAGTGATGAAGGTCCAGACCGTCCTGTTTTCTCCAGAATGAGACAGATACCGTGATGTAAGATACAGGCTGTGTGTGAATAAGACAGATACTATGATGTAAGGGTTCATACTGTGTGTATATATCAATCAACTTTTATTTACTTATCTATTGACAGCAAAACTGATTCCGTATCTTGACTCCTGTAAATATCGCCACAACAAACGTCTGTATTATAGGTATTTCTGTGGTATGTTGACTTTGCGAGGTAAATTCTCAAGAGTGATATAGATAGCTAGAACAGGCTTTAATTGTGTTTTTAGTGTTCTGAGACATTTTTGTGCTGATTTCCAGAGAGGCTATTCTAATTTACATTCTTGTATGATTTTTTAAGTGTTCTGTTAATCTGTTCTTCTGATCTACCTAGTCATCTCTAGGGGACAGAAAGAACTTGAGGAATAATAGGAAGCAGACATGAAGTCCTCATCAGCTCTAAGGCCAATACAGCCTGCTTCACAGGCCTGAGGGGAAGGTAGCGATGCGCGCTATGCAGAAGTGACTGCAGTCTCCAGCTTTGCCTTGTGGAGAAGCCTCTAGGGCTGAGTTTACTGGATTCTAGGATCTCCCTGCTAGGACATAGTTAGAAACTGAACCAAATTCAATACCCCCTGGGAGTTGTTTGGCAATATATCATTTTAGGCCCTGTCTCAGATCTGCTGGACTTAACTCTGGTTTATCAAAATTCCCACAGAATTCACAAGCATATTAAAATTTTGGGAAGCTCCAGCTCGCTCAGGACATTAGTTTTCCAGAAGGGGTCAATGTCGGAATCACCTTTTGGAGCTATGAAAGAGCACAGAGCTGTAGTCCAAGCTCCCAGGGGTACCAGTCCATGAGGTGCAGACCCATTGGTGTGCTGGGATTCCTCTCTCTGATTGGCTGAAGGGATGTTTGAGAAAGGAAGTCACAGCTGACTTGACTCACGTAGGCCAGCCGGCCTTGTTCTCTGAGGTTCTGTTTTATTTCTACAGGGTTCATGGAGGCCCGCAGGCACAGCTTCTGGCATGACTGGATGTTTGCAGGCAGTCTAGATACCCAACCTCCATTCCTTTCTCTTCCAGTTCCCATGGAAACAGATGGGGGAGGGTGTGGAGACTGGGCATGGTGCTATCTTTACCCCGTTTTTTTGGTGATGGAAGGTCTGTTTCCATGGGAACTAGAAGGGAAAAGGGATGGTCGTGGAGTAACTAGACTGCTTTTAAATTTCAATGGCAGCCTCTGTACTCTATAAAACCTACTTTTCCCAAGTTTACAGCTAGACCAGGAGAGTTCTTGTATCTCTAAATGTAGCTACATTTATCTGTAGGGGAGGGAGGGGGCAGTAAGAGGAAGCTCCATAAATATCCTTGCCAATATTTTCTTTTTCCTCCAGGAAACCATTTTTAGGTGTTGGTATAGGTTATTTAAAAACTGTCTTTAGCTATTATTTTTTGTGTGGTTTTATTGAACATAATAACATGGTTTTATTCAAAGGAAGTATAGAGATGAGTCATTTCAGGTAGGAGAGAGTGACTTCTCAGATGGGGGAACCCTCGTAGCTCGTTAGTCATTGTGTGTTACATGGTGGCTGACTCTCTCGGTTGCAATGGAAAGGCGGTCTAGGGCCTCAAGGGACACACGAGGGGCCAGGGTCCCAGAGTAGTCACATGACTAAGATGGAGAGGTTTCGTCAGCAATAAGAAAAAAGTAAACCAACAGTACTGACATCTCTAAGTAACTATTTGACGACCACACTAATTTTTATATTGGTTTTTATTGAGCTCTACATTTTTCTTTGCTCCCCTCCCTGCCATTCCCCTCCCCTTCAACCCTCTCCCAAGGTCCCCATGCTCCCAATTTACTCAGGAGATCTTGTCTTTTTCTATTTCCCATGTAGATTAGATCTATGTATGTTGGATCTATGTAAGAGGAAGCTCCATAAATATCCTTGCCAATATTTTCTTTTTCCTCCAGGAAACCATTTTTAGGTGTTGGTATAGGTTATTTAAAAACTGTCTTTAGCTGTTATTTTTTGATGACCACACTATTAAACTCTGATGAAGGCAGGCCTTGGTTAAATCAGTGCGCGTTCAGCTGTGTGTTGGAATCCATTAGGACCTTTCTGCTGTTTCAGCTTTCCCCTCTCCTCCCCTTACCTAAGCAGCTTATGTTCTCCTCCCAGACCCTTACCATTGAAGGACCATGCTGCATCTTCTTGAGGCTCTAACAACATCACACAATGCTACCCTGAGCCCCCGCTGTCTGGGAAGGAGTCACTAGGTGTCCATGGAGGATGCATGGGTCTTTTGTGGTGTTCCCTCATCCTTCATGACTCTGCCACGCAGTCTGTCAGTGCTGCAGTTTAGGGAACGGAAGACTGAGGCCCGGACAGGTTATGTCATGTGCCTGAGGCAGCTTTGGTGAGCTGCTCAGCCGACCTGGCATTCTCACTGTGGTGTATGACTCCAAAGCTGTGCCTGTCCTGGCGTTCACGGCGCCCGCATAGTGGTAACAGGTGTGCAGGTGCCAAGGGAATTTTAGAGTACTTGTCTAATGAGAGCCCCCTTCAGCACCCACCCCTTCATTCTGTTTATCATTTCCTCCAGCCAGCTAAAAGCGCCACAGCTTGCTATTTCGTGAGGTATGAAAGTTGTTCTTCATAGGTGTCATTTGGGAGGCCGTGTTTACTTTTCAAAACTGCAGGGAGAAATGCAGAGACGTGGCTGTGCACTGTAATAAAGTCTCCTCCCAGCCACATGTCTCCGGTTTCTCCCTTACCTGCCTCTTTAGTCTGGCTGCCCAGGGCTTTGGATCCCCGGGCCTCTGGCTGCAGAAGTTTGCTGAGAAAGAGTAAGAGTTAAGTAAGTCATTTCTTAGGTGTTGACTCCAGGGTGGGCAAGAAACAAATAAGGGTTGGATTTTGGTAGGTTAAAAAGGCAGGACTGAAGGTGGAATAGTTTTAAGTTTTAAAAGTCTCTCTGTGTGTATGGTGTGTGTGTGTGTGTGTAGGGTGTGTGTGTATATGGAGTGTGCGTGTATGTAGTGTGTGTGTAGTGTATGTGTGACTTATGCACAGGTGTCCCACAGAAGAAGCAGGTCCTGTGGAAGAACAGCAAGCTCTCTTAACTTCTGAGCCATCTCTCCAGCCCCAGGTTTTAAATGTAGAGGAGGCTGGCTGTCAGGCTAGGAGGGTCCATGTTGGTGTGGTCAGTGTGTGATTTCAAGCTTCAGGTTTGGTGGTCGTTGCCTCTTGTATCTGGAGTTCTTGCTGACATCTGGGAATTCTGTGGCTTGGGTCTGGTTATAGATGCATTAAGGCAGATATCACTAAGTGTTGAATAGTGAATGTATGTAACAGCCTCTTGCTGACTTGAGCACCCTTAGGAAAGCAATCACCCCTTCTAGCTGCTCATTGGTGCTTCTGTAGCCTGGCAAGGTGGCAGGTGCGTGATGCAGGTGCGTGAGCGGATTCTCTGATCCTTCCAGGTCCAGTGTGGAAAAATGGCTGCTCTTCAAGGCAGACATACATTCACAACTCCTCCATGTCCAACCTCCTAGGAAAATCAATATTTCCCTTAAGATATATGGAGTCGGGGTGTCTCATCAGATGGTTTGGTGTGCCAAGGCTTCTCACAGATGTAGCATTCGGTAGTGTAAGTAGTGGCGAGTGAGAGCTCATTCGTTACACTCTTGAGCCAGTTGCTGCTGGTGTCAGCTCTGGAGCCAACCTTAGAAGGTACCATTTTGTGTAGCAGCATTTAAACATCCATATCATTCATCTCTTTGGATTTCTGTGGCCTGAGTAAGTTGTTCCACCAATAGAGGCTGACTGGGTTTTAGAACTTGGTATGTCTCAAAAGATGGCTTTGCGCTTTGCCCATGGAATTCCAAGCCATTCTCTTGCAAGACTCAACTAGATATTATCTTGAAGTTTTGTATGAGACTCCACATTTCTCCCAGGTGGTTGTGTTATTAATTGCATATTTATTCTGGTTCCTATAAACAACAAGAAAGCACAGAATGATTGAATTGGGAGTGGAGGAAAGAGGCTGGATCTGTGCCCACAGTATAGGCCATGATGACCTTTCTTCTTCCCAGTGGTTAGCAAGACTTTAATGGGCTTTGGGGCTTTAATTATTCCTTCACACGACAGGCTACTAAGTAACCCTGAGGGGTGTGTGCATGTGTGCACGTGTGTGTGTGTGTGTGTGTGTGTGTGTGTGTGTGTGTGTGTATATAATGTATGTATATGTGGAGATTAAGGAATGCTATGCCTCATAGGTATGGGACGCACACACACATATACACACATACACACACACATACATGCAAACCTGTTGATTTTTTGCACTCCATTTTTGGCTCTTCTGCTCTAACATCCCACTGGTGTACACAGAACCACTGCATTTACCATGGACAAGGCTGGACCTTGTAAATGGTCAGAAGTGATCTACGCTGGGTACCATGGGTGTATGACTGGATGCCAGATGAGCAATGGTGGTATGAGAATTGGTTGTTCTGCTTTTCTCGCGTCTGTTCACTATGAGCCAGGAGTTGGCACTGGAGGGGATGGGGCAACTGGGAGTTTGGACTCTGGGACACTCCTTCCAAGTTTGTCAGGAGAGGTTGGTAGCATGTTGGTAGCATGTTGGTGGCATGTTGTCTTCATCTAGTTCTATTTCTGGGTGTTTGGGAAAGCTTGAGGAATGTTTGTGTGAAGGCCAGAAAAAACAATCTAGCATTTTACATGACAGCAAATCGCTCAGGGATGTAGGAGGGAAGGCACACTAGCCTAGAGTAACTTTTCTGACAAGGAGATGTAAAACCTCAGATCCCCTTTCCAACGGTGCTTTCGCATTTTGATATTTTGGTATGAAACCATGAAAAGAGTGGGGTTCAAGAAGCCTCTTCCTTTTAAAGGCAGAATTCTTTCTCCTATTGTGCCACATTTCACTCCTAAGCCTTCCTTCACCCACACATCCTCTCTAATTTCCTACCCTCTCCCTTGCTTTTCGCCTGTTGTTAATTTTAGCTGACACAGGGTGATTTTTGTCTATTGAGAACTTAAAAAAAAATCAAGAGAAATCAACTGACAAACCATAACGTGAAAATGATTTTGCATCCAGTTGGGTTACATATGGACCGGAGGTGGATGTAACAACTCATTTTCTCCAAACCCTAACTTATAAGTCATTTGCTGAGGAAGTTCGTAGTAACCGTAGGGCTGTGATTCCTCAGAACTCACTGGGTATTAGTGCTTCATACTTATTTTCTGTTTAAATGTGTAATAATTCACAGGGCAGATGTCATCATCCTTCATATTTTATAGCTGAGGTAATGGAGGCTACAAGTTGGGGCTGGCATTAAGTAAGTGTTCTCTGGCCCAGTGTGTGGAAAACGTCTGTGTTTTAAGTGGTGAAGGGCTCAGAGCCCACCCAGGATTGCTCCAGAGTTAGATCCTTGCAGCCGTTAGCTTTCTTGACTATGGTGACCTTGGTGCTTCTACAGTGATGCAGGGCCGAGGCAGTGGATTGAAAAGATAACTCGGGTATTAAAGATAGGTTCCAGGGAAGTCCAGCTTATATTTATTGGGCACTCGCTATATTCTGGTCTCCATCGTCA
Source organism: Microtus ochrogaster (assembly GCF_000317375.1). Taxonomy (NCBI): domain Eukaryota; kingdom Metazoa; phylum Chordata; class Mammalia; order Rodentia; family Cricetidae; genus Microtus; species Microtus ochrogaster. The sequence continues at coordinate 53,291,808 of NC_022020.1, forward strand.
GTGCCAGGGATAGTTACAAAATCTTCAGGAGCCCTTCTGTAGACAGCCAAGGCAGAAAAACCTAAGTGTCTTGTGTGTTTGCTTGCTTCTGTCTTCTTCTCAGCACCTAATATGATTTCTGGTCAAATAATGGCCACACAAATTGTCTATGAAATATTGTGTGCATGGAGCTTTTGTGGTGTCCAGTAGTCCAGAAAGGAGGGCGTGTAATCGCGGAGCAGGCATGGTTTTCTGTCAGGGCTGTGAACTGCGGCTAGGGTGGCTAGGCAGGGGAAGGCAAATGGGTCCATGGTCTCCCTTTGTCTTACTCTCCTCACTTTGCACCCAATGCTGACCCTTTGCTGACCTTTCGTTTGCCTGCCATGCCCATTTTAAGTCAATTTTATCTGAAGGAAAGTTTTGTAGGGGATAAGGATGGTCGTCTAGGCTGGGGGTGGGAACGAGCCATGAGTGGGGTGGGAGTAACAGAGTCTCACACAGCCCCCTTTGCACCCGCAGTTCAGGTGTTTAGGACAGGTCAGATGATGTTTAAAGGGACCTTTAGAGGACTTTCCGACTCTTTGGCAAGCCCAGACCTTTTTCCTTCTTCATGTGAGCATTGTGGGCATGCCCACACGACCAGTTTTGACCGTAGGGAGTAGGGATCATGTCAGTATTCCACTTCCCAGACAGCAGGTTTGTACCGGTATATAATCCCTACTTTCAGCCCCCAGGCACCTTCCTCACCGGGCCAGCTTCTCCCTTGGGTCTGTGTGCCTGTGCAGAACGTTTTGGAGTTTGGACCTGTATCCAAACGCCTGGTTTTAGTCCTGGCTTCGTATACATCAACATACTAACTTTTGATTTGTTCCCGACTTTCTGTGAATCTCTGGAGTTTTCTCATCCGTGAATGAGGGAATAGGTAGATGGATCCATATGGCTTTCTCTGCTGCTGGATCACGTGAGGCAGTAATCAGACTTATCTATTCATAAAGGATAGTTTTATTTTTTTTCATTTTTTGGCAACCCCCCCTTTTTTTCAAGTTGGAGTTGAGCATCAGATTGCACCTTATTTATGTTTTATCCACCATTATATTTGCCATAGCAACATTTTTAAGGAATATCATAATAATCACTTTTCTGCAGCTTATCTGTGTGATTGAATCACTATATATATATATTGCACTTGCTTCCTGAATTCTTTGCCTAAAGGAGGCGCTGCTGAATTCTGAAGACAGAATCAGCGCCTGCTGAGCTACCCCAAGCTAGGATAACTTTGAGACTGCAATACAAAAGCTACCTGTATGTTATACCCACATGTCACAAAAATGAAAGTACCGTGGAGAATTCCTTGCACACGAGCTCACCTCCCCACATGGTAGGCACATACTTCTTTGACGAACACAGAGACCAGACACCCATGCAGAGCCTCTGTGGTTAGGCACCACGTGCTTCTCGTGTATGTTTGTCTTGTCTCCCTTGACCAGGCACGCAGCCACAGAGGGATATTCAGATTGGGAAGGTTCTTGGATTTCACCTTCTTCGTTTAGAAATAAGGAAATGGGAGTCTAGACAGGTGGAGGGACTTGACCAAGTCTGATACATGGGACAGAGTTCAGGAGTGGAGCTTTCCCTAGATACTTGTGTTTTTTCTTAAACAAATATCATTTTCTCTCTCTCTCTCTCTCTCTCTCTCTCTCTCTCTCTCTCTCCCTCCCTTTCTCCCTCTCTCTCTCTCTCTCCCTCTCTCCTCTCTTCTCCCCTTGCCTTTCTTGTCTCTTTATTTCTTTTCTCCTTTCCCCTCTTCCCTCCCTTTCTTCCTCCTCCTCTTCCTTCTCCTCCTCACTCTGCTCTCCTTTTCCCTTCCTTCTCCCCCTAATTTTTAGTTGGATTGGCCCTTGCCCAAGTCTCTACCATATGCCCTTTGGGAAGAGGATCTAAGTGACTGCAGCCCATGTTGGATGTGGACCCCTTAGCTTTTTTTTTCTCACATCTGCCTCAAGAAAAATCCTTAGCCACATTGGGTTTAAAGGTACCAGCAGAATTTGAGACATTCTGCTAATGTCATGATAGGATTCTCAAATGTGCTCAATTTTCAGTTTACCCAAGTTGAGAACCACCTCTTCAGTTTTTGGTGTGGCTTTTTTCTTCCTGGAGGGAATGAAAGGTTATCAGACATGGGTCATGTCTTGGACTTGATGGCCTGCAGCTTTCTGTTGCTTAGGCTAGCCATCACCTAGGTAACTGACACTCTGCCAGTGAAACAGTCGGCTCTCAGTGAAAGGAAATAAAAATACAAGCTCAGTGTTGACTCTTTGTATGCTATAATTTTTTGCATGTTACTTGATTTCGAAAGAAAGGATTTGGCACTTCGCAGTTGGGCTTTGGCCCCTGTGCCTACTGTGCGACCTTCCTGCTTCCTGAATTTCAAGTCTGTTTCTATCATGGATGTGTGTGTGTGTGTGTGTGTGTGTGTGTGTGTGTGAAAGCTGAAAGCAAAATGAAGTTTTCATTCTTGAATGATTCCCAGGAGGACTGTATTTCACATAAGTTTTTATGAACAGCTAGCAAGGCAAACTTATCCTCCGACTTACTCAGTTTGGTTTTGGGAGTGTTTATGTTTTTAAAAATGTTCCTTCCTGTGGGGGTGTTTTTCCACTGGGTATGTTCTATTTCCTTAGTTACTGTTGCTCTGTTTTGAAAGTGTTTCAAGACGTTCAAGTTCAGTATTAAGTGAATTTATTTCCTGGTTAGTCCTTCCCACCTTTCCAGGATAAATAGAACATCTGAGCAAGCATAAATTTTGTGTGTGTGTGATGCCAATGGGCTATCTTCAGAGGGTGTGATCTTGTGTGTGTGGCTCAGGCTGAGCCTGTGACCTTTTGTACTCGGTAAGTCTCCTCCCACCTCGATATTACCAAGCCTCAGGCTTTGGGAGTAGAGACCTACCCCCGGGTTCAGAGGCTGAGGAGAACTGTACCAGCGACATGTGTACGACGTGGCTCTCCTACACACTGGACAGTTGGGCCAGTTAGCCTCTGTAGGGTAGGTTTTTCTACCTCTGAAGTCTTGATAAATGAGACTAGATGCTGCAATTGAAAGAACTTCTGGTCAGCGGCCTCCAAAGGTCTTTCCCGGACAGGGCACTCGGTGTGACCAAAATAGCCCCACTAGGGGGTGAAAGACACCCCTCTTCTAGTCAAGAGGGTCAGAGCTGAAGACAACTTGGTGCATAGCACTCGTAAGTTCAAGGCTTGGGGTGGGTTTATTTTACAAATACTTGCTGAACTCTTGTCTGTCCCACATTTACCTCGTGGGAGGAACAGTATTTCGGAAGCATTGTGCTAAACCATTTCTTTCCTTCGCTCAGATACTCCTTCAGGATTTCTTCACTGGGCACCTATCAGCAAAGGGAGGGCTGTGTGTGCTGAGGAGGTTTAGAGAATCAAATAGGCCACCGCCTTTGTCCTCATGAGACGTGCAGGGAGAGAATTGTGTCCTGTGGTCAGGTCAACTGTATGGGGAAGACTGGGGAGCCAGGCTCCGGTCTCTCAGAGGCATTTGCTCTTCTACTCCTGGCTGTTTTCAGATGTTCTCCAAGGGTCTTTCTAGTCATGGCTTCAGCCTATTATATATATATATAATTTTTTCCCCTGGTGTATATTCTGGATATTTCTCCTTGGTCTGAGGAGCGTGGATTTCCTCTCATTGTGTAGGTTGTCTTTGTGCTCTGCTGACTATCTCAGTAATGCGGAAGACAGTCTTAGTTTGATAAGTTCATTCATTAATTTTGCCTTTTGTTTCCTGTGCTTCTAGGGGCATATAAAACCAAACCAAACCAAAAGGCAATATTAACAAATGCCAAGTCTTTCATAGTTCTATCCGTGCTGTATTTGGGATTGCTTTTTCTATGTGGTGAGAGATGGGGGTCCAGTTTCATTCTTCTGAATATGAATTTCCAGTTTTCTCAGCACTTTTTATTGAAGAGACTAGTTTTTTCCTTAATGTGTGTTTTTGGTGCCTTTGTTAAAGACCAGTTGGCTGTAAATATGTGCACTTTTGGGTTCTTTCTTCTGCCACGTAAGTCAGTGTGCTATTTCCTTCTGGTGCTTTGCTCTTTTGTTTAGTTTAGGTATCTAGATGTCTCATAATCTGCTCACACCGGCTTTGTAATCAGACAAATTAAAAGATCCTTTAGAAGATAAATATTTTTTTATATTTATTTATTTATTTATTTATTATGTATACAATATTCTGTCTCGTAAGTCAGTGTGCTATTTCCTTCTGGTGCTTTGCTCTTTTGTTTAGTTTAGGTATCTAGATGTCTCATAATCTGCTCACACCGGCTTTGTAATCAGACAAATTAAAAGATCCTTTAGAAGATAAATATTTTTTTATATTTATTTATTATTTATTATGTATACAATATTCTGTCTGTGTGTACGCCTGCAGGCCAGAAGAAGGCACCAGACCCCATTACAGATGGTTGTGAGCCACCATGTGGTTGCTGGGAATTGAACTCAGAACCTTTGGAAGAGCAGGCAATGCTCTTAATCTCTGAGCCATCTCTCCAGCCCCCGAAGATAAATATTTTTAAGACTCTTTGTATGCATGAATGTGCATGAGTGTGTATATGCCGTGGGTTTGTGAGCCTCCAAGGAAGTCAGAAGAGAGAACTGGATACCTTGGTGTTGGGGTAATAGGCAGTTATGAGCTGGGAACTGAACTTGGGTCTTTTAAAAGAGCAGCAAGTAATCTTAATTGCTGAGCCACCACTCCAGTCCTGGATTTAGGATCTAGTTTCCTAACTCAGAAGGAATGACATTGCTGTTTTCATGGGTATTATATTTAATCTGTAAATCATGTTGGAGGGTATGATCATTTTGGCAATAGTAATTCTTCTAATTCATGGACACGGTCTATCTTTCCAGTTGTGTGTATATGTGTTCACTTCAATATGCTTCATCAGTGTTTTGCAACTTTACATTGTAAAAATTCTTACTTCATTTGTTAAATGCATTGTTTCAAATGTAGTGTAATGCCAGGAATGGAGGAGGGTGCATGGAGGCTGGGAATTGAGAGCGATTGTGAGGAGCTTCAGGCATATAAGACACACTTCATTCACCAGCCCAGGGGCCTCTAGACAAGTAGCTGCTGGCTGGCACCCAGGCCCATGGTGTCACACATGAGTTACACACGGGCACACATAAGTGCATATACAAGTTGGTACACAGGCCACATAGAAGTAGAAGTAGACAACATATAGAGACAAACACACAGGCAGGCTGGCAAAGCTTATGCCTCTGGCCGCAAGGCTACATTTATACAGAACTCACACAAAAATGGCATTCTGTGAGCAATAGTTACACAGTGGAGGAGACCACTGTTTACTTTTGGGGTTCTCCAGACATCTGGTGTCAGTCATTTTGTGCTGACCCCCAGCTCACCAGATGTCCACATCAGTCCTATCTTGTGTAAGCATAAACTGGCCCTCGCTGCCTTCTGTTCCCAACATTAGATTCTGTCTTCTTTCTATCCTTCCTTCCTTCCCGCCCTCCTTCCTTCCCTCTTTCTTTCTTTCCCTTCTATTCTTCCTCCTCATTCTTGTAGACATTGTTTTTTTCCCTTCCTTTCTCCTTTCCTGCCTCCTCCCACCCTCGTTCTTTCTGCTTGTCTGTCTATCTTCTGTCTATGTTCTCCTCCTTCTTTGGTTTTGTTTTTTGAGACAGGGTTTCTCCTTGTAACAGCCCTGGCTGTCCTAGAACTAGCTTTGTAGACCAGGCTGGCCTCAAACTCACAGAGGTCCATCTGCCTCTGCCTCCCGAGTGCTGGGATTAAAGGCGTGCGCCACCACCACCGGCTTCCTGTAGGCATTGTGAATTGGAATATTTTTATTTCTTTCTTAGTAAGTTTGCACTGATATATAAAAATGGTTCTTATTTTTATAAAATGTTGATATTTTAGCTCTCAACTTTACTAAATGTATTAGTTCTAGCAATCTTCAGTAGACTATGTTCTTTTTCATATAGAATCCCAGGTGTCTGCCAGCAAGGACAGTTTGGCTTCATTTCTAAATTGGATGCTTTTCATTTTTTTTTCTCTTGCCTTTTTTCTCCAGCTAGGGCGTCGGATGCTGTGGTGAGTGGGTGTGGTGTTGATAGATGTGCTTGCCTTGTTCCTGGTCTTAGATGAAAACTTTTCAGCCTTTCTCATTGGAATGGTATTGGCTGCAGCTCTATGTCACTTTTTTGTGCTGAAGTGTGTTCTTTCTATACCTAATGCTGAGGGCTTTTCTCCCGGGGTTGGGGGATAGTGAAGTTTATTTTTTTTATTTTTTTTTTGTTTTTCGAGACAGGGTTTCTCTGTGGCTTTGGAGCCTGTCCTGGCACTAGCTTTGTAGACCAGGCTGGTCTCGAACTCACAGAGTTTATTAAATGTCTTTTCTGCTTCTCTGTAGCTGGTTGTTTGGAATTGTCTCCATTCTGTTGGTGGGCTGTGTCATGTGTTCTGATAAGGATGAAATCACCTTTCATCCCTTGGGTAAGCTTCACTTCACTATAGTGTAAGCTTCCTTCAGATCTTAATTCCTCATTCTTGGAGCACCGATGGCAGTTGACAGGAACTAAAGACCACTTCTAAGACCCCAGGAAATCAGTTCCTTAAGTGTGTGTGTGTGAAGTCTAAGTAGCTGAAGAAAGATGTTTGGAGATTGTGGGCTTATATCTGCTATTAGAGTGGCTTAAAATGGATAATGTGTTTGAGAGTTATAAATGGGGGTGTCCCCCTCACCAGTTACCCCAGTGTTCACAGAAGGGTCATGGTCATAGCTGAGCTGTGTTTTAATTTTTAATTCTGTCAGCCTATTAATCTGCTGGTGTGTTGTCTTGTGAGGCAAGGCCTCTCGATGTAAAGTCCGCTTCTCCTCTCTCAGTGAGTGCCTCAGCCTCCCAGGACTGGGATGACAGGTACACACCACCATGCCCAGCAGGTCTGTTGCTCTCACTGGTTCCCACGGTCCTGAAGAAAGTGACTTCTTTCTTTTTAATTTCAGCCAGAACAGAAGAAGCAGAGCGCAGAGAGTACCTGCTCCGAACATCCTGAGAGACCCTGGTGAGGCTGCGACTGCCTACTTCTTGGGAGATGCTGGCTGCCAGGAGGCCGAGGAGCCCTTTGTTTTGAGGTGGGACAGCAGGATTTCAGCAGGACAGCTTCTTCATTCCTGACCTCACCATGGCTTCAGCTCTCTGGCTGGACGGCTGATGTGACTGTGTGCCCCACATGCTGTTGGACTGTGCGCCATCCAGGTAGTGCCTGCTCACAGGGTGTGGGAGCACAGCCGGCGGGCATCAGATGCTCCCCCAAGTTGGACCAGCAGAGTGATGGACTTGGACAGGCTAAGATGGAAGTGACCTGAGGCCTTGCCCGGGCGGTTTCTTCACAACAGGACTAGTTAAGAATTGAAACACAGGCTTGTCTGGGGAGCAGTATGCCGGAAGCTGGTTTTCAGGCCACAAATGCGTTCACAGGTGAGAACACCCTCCACATAATTGGGAGGCTTTGATTTCACTATCAGGTACTGTGTAACAAAATACCAAACAACTGTATATAACATAGAAGTATATTTAAACATATAAGCCGAAGGCCATGCAGAGTCAAGGGTTCAGGCTGCCATGGTAACCGATTTCGACAAAATAATAGTATACTTTGCTGCCTTTCTCTAAATAGGGCTGTATCATTTGCAGAACAATGCATTAGTGATTTTTTTTTTAAAGGGCTAGGAAAACTCTCCAAGGGGAAATGCATTTCTGACCAGTAACCTTTCCCTTCCCATTTTTACTTTCCATCTTTTGGTTTATCAGACAAAGAGCTAGCTAATGTGGTGGTGGGCTGCCGTGGCTGAGTTAACTTTGCAGTTAGGATCACTCTCTTGTAAATGAACCTTCAGAGAAGCTAGGATTAAATCAGGATTTATTGTTGATTTTTTTTTTCCTCTACTGGCCAGCAGTTTGCACATTTTATGAGGAGTCACTTTGGCTAATGCTAGAACCATGGCTGTGGAGATACTTTTGATTTTGAGTTCTGGCTCTTTAATTTAATTTGGGAAACAACTTTGTCTTCTGGACCTATGGCTTCTTGTTTGTTGGGAACAGTATGGAACCTAGGGAAAATGATTTTATGTAAAAAGAACCTTATGGAATCCAGGAAAAATATTTATGTAAAAAGAGCCATTTTTGGGTTTTGCTTGTTTTACTTAAAAGAGAAGATAATAGAAGTAGGAAAAGTGAACTGTGTTGATGTCTTATGAATCTTGAACTGTTGGCTTTTCCAGTTTTGTAGCGAGAGTGGGTCAGGATGTTGGAGTCTCTGGACAATGGAGTCGATGGTAGGAATTGAGAGCCACAGGGGCATTCGGTAGACTCTTTCCTCGCTCAGTTCCTTCTCATGTCTCTGTTAATGAAGGTGCCCTAGGCCCCCGCCGTACTGCTCTTGGGAAGACTAAGGACGTTGGCATGAGATGTGGAGTCAGAGTTCTGTTGTGGAGTTAGGTGACCAGGTCCAGCCCTGACCGCTCCTCATCCTCACTGAGGGAGCATGGGTCAACTCTGAAGGTCTCAGCACCATGGCTGTCACCTGGGGGGCCCGATCTCATACATTTCTGTCTAGAGCTGTGATGGGGAAGGTTATCCTCAAATGATCATGGCTTAAAGATATTTAAACATAGACTCAGAAGACAGGACAAAGCCAAGCTCTCTAGAATCGTCTTTAGATGTCTTGGGCTGTAATCTCCACCTTCTAATAATTGCTTAACCCATGCCCCTCTGGTTGTTTAGGTTAAAAAAACCTGCTTACTCATGGAAGTCATACTCCCTTCCGTGTGGAGGGTAGTGACTTTGAAGCATCTCTGTGAAGTGGTCAGATGTCACTTAGCTTCCTTGATATCCAGAAGGCAACTAAGGATGAGAGCCGGGTAGAGATGCATGTCAAATGGCTCTTAAAAGCAGTCTGAGAAGAGAGGACCAGAATAGAAAAGGCAAAGGATGTGGGACAAGATAAACTTGAGGAGGAGGAACCCTGGGCTCATCACACCAGCCTAGTCCCAGACAGGAACATCCCAGTGATGTTAACCCTGACATCGCTGCTCCCAAGGATCTGACTAGTTCCTGTACATGTTATTTTCTCCCTGATTCCGGAGGCTGCATCCATACTTGCCTTGCCATCCGGTTCATTGTGGTTTCTACTTGATGGTACCCAATCCTCCTGCCCCTTCACCCCAAGGGGAAAAAAGAAAAAGACAGGCCAACGTGTGGCTTTCTATGAAGTAACAGGCAGCTCCACATTCTGCTTGGAGCATCCCTGCTAGGTACCATAGCTAGGGCTTTTCAGACATTAAAGCCCAAGGAAAGGATAGCTGTTCCTGTAATTACCAACTGTATCTGCTCCTCGCAGCTCCCTCCGCCCACCCTGTGCTTGCTGGGGGTGGGAGGTGCTACTCTCAGGCACCTCCTCCCCGGCTCACATTTTCTTATCTCATACTTTTCTCCAGAGCTCTAATTCTTTGTCGTCCTTTTATCTGTTCCTTGTGTCAGCCTGCTTCAGTAACAGTCATGCGAGCAAGGGCAGTGTTGGTGGCAAAGGGGATGACTGTGGCTAATATGTCTGAGAGCTCAGCAAGCTGGGCCCTGAGTGTCTCACCTGCTTCCTTTCTCTCTTCTTTTTCTCTCCTCTACTAATCTTACAGCACCTCTGAGGCCAGTACTGTCATGCCGGTGTTGCTGGGCCATGGAGAACGGTCGGTAGAGCCCAGAGTTGGAAGTGCCAGTGGCCTTCTTTTTAGTTTTCCTTCCAGTGTCCTCCTCTATTGCTCTACCTTACTCGAACACAGTTAGTGCTTGCTTAGTTAAGCGTGTGTGTGTGTGTGTGTGTGTGCGCACACACACACACACACATACATGCACACACAATGCCATGGTGCACATGTAGGGACCAGAGGGGAGTCAGTTCTTACTCTCTCTCATATGTGACCTGGGGGTGGACTCAGGTCATCAGACTTGGTGGCAAACGCCTTTACTTACTAAATCATTTTGCAGCTTTCAGTGTCCTGTTCACGTCTAGCTATATATTGGATTCAGTCAGGGAACCATACAGCGACCTGGATTTTGCCCTCAGAGATCAGAATTTGGTCAGACTCCGCATCAGCTAAATCTGCCAAATCAGGACCTACCTTTATTCTAACAACACCACTGATTTTTGTGTCCATAAAAGCCTTGAAGTGCAGAATGCCAGGATCATAGAATGGTGTTTCAGGAGAGACCAAAGATGGGCTGGGAGACTGTTTCAAATGAAGGTGTGCTGTTTGCGCCTTCCTTAACTAACCATCTCATTATGAGATGCTATTGGGTGCCCGGTACTATTGTATGCATTCAGGACGATGGCTTGTAGCCTCCCCACGTTTCTAGGAAGTGACTAGTGAGACAAACCAAGGACGGGTAAATACTTGGCGCTGGTGGTTAATCCCAATTGTCAACTGACGAGGTCTAGAGTCACCTGGGAGATGGCTTCTGGAGATGCCTGTGGGAGGCTATGCTGATTGAGGTGACTCATAAGGTGGGCAGTGGGCGGCACCTTTCCCTGGGCTAAGATCCAGCAGTGTATATAGGGGAGCTGAGTGCAAGCCTTCATCACTCTCTGCTGCTTGACTGTGGCTGTTGTGTGACCGGCTGTCCCACGCTTCTGCTGTTGTGACCCCCCTGTCACAGTGGGTTGTAATTCAAATGTCTGAGCCACAACTAACCCATTCTCCCTTAAGTTGCCTTTGTCAGGGTGTTTTATTGAGTACTAGGAAAATTAGCTAAGAAACTGGGCTAGCCTGCCTGGGGTTCCCATAGCCTTGACTCATTAGCTTAGCTCCTGTCCCCGCTCCTCTTCGTGTCACTTGTCACAGTTTCTATGATGTGGGATGGAAAAGATAAGCAACTGGATGGAGCTGTTGACCTCGATGGTGAAAGACAGATATTGCTGACTTCTTAGTTGCTTTTTGTTCTTTTCATTTTCATCCCACGTGCTCTTGAAGTAAAGATGGGAGCGAGTTTGCTAATTGTCCGGGCTAAGAGGAGAGAATGTTGCTTTGTGAGTTCTCAGTGGTGCTCTACTCAAGCATTTGTCCTTAGCTTTAACTCTTGCTTGGGGACAAGGAAAAAAAATCACTATGCCATTGACTATACCTCAGCTTAAAAGAATCTGTCCCATAATCACGTAGGAAGCGATTTTGTTTGGAGGCCGAGGCTCAGGAGACTGCAGTCTGGCTGTGGGAAGAGCAGGTGGCCTCTGAGGCTATGTTTGCATGGGAAGGCCATCGCTTGAAGTCTGTGACATTGAAGGTAGTGAAAACTTGGGAGCCCTTTCCCCTTCCCTCACCATGTGGTTAGAAGTCTGCTCTTCCATCCTTTGCTCAGAGTGAGTGTAACTCTACCCCTAGGTGAAGATCATCTTTCCAGCGGGGTTTTCTTGGGCTAATCTATGTATACAGGAATTGATAGATTGTTTTTGATGTTCTCAGAACATATTGAAAAATGATCTTAGTTGCTTAGGTGATAATTTGTAGAAAAAAAAATCCAAAACCTTTGCTTTGTAAGTAATATCTGCTCATTGTAAGAAGATTTGGAAAGCGTAGACAAGTCAAAAGAAGTAAATGAGTTACAAATTCATGGCCGTCCTGTACAAACTTTCTCTGTTAGCATCTGACTTAAATCCTTTCAATCTTTCCCCTGTGCGAAATTCCTCATCCAGACCTGTGTTCATAATGCATGTTCAATTGTAGAAGTGGATCATTCGCTTTTTGTATTACAGTATGAACATTTTTTTTATAAATATGGCTTTAAATTACTGTATAATATCCTTTTATACACTTGACTTTTAAAATCACTTTCTGGTCGTTGAATATGCACTTTTCATCTTGATGAATACCTTCGTGCATAAAAGCCCTTCTGCAGGCTTGATTATTTCTGTAGGATAAGCCCCCAGAACAGAATTAACGGTCTGAAGTAGTGAAATTTATTAAAGCTTATGATTCAATTTCCCGAGAGCCTTGGTTAATCCTTCCTTTTAAGGCTATGCTAACATCAGTTCCTTTGACTTGCCAGTTGCTGCTTGTTCACAACCAGTGTTAGTGGGTTGCTTCCCAGCATTCAGCTGAGATGGCAGAAACCCTTGTCCACCTCCCACAGGCATACAAGAGACTCTGGTACACGCTGCGCCACAGGCAGGCCGAAGGCACCGTGTGAGGTTCATCACCTCCATGTTAAGTAATGTAGGGTAGTTAAAAACTTAGGTGGTCTTAAGTATACTGTTTTTATTCTTCCACAGAGCTTTTATTCCCAGCATGTTGAGGCAATTTTGTAATGATGAAGATATGTACACTGCCGGAAGATAAGACGCTGTGGCATAACAAAGACCTGGTATCTCATGCCTGAGGGAAATAAGAATTTTAGACACTGTCAGTCAGCCTCCATCCTTAGACCTCCTGCTACATTTAGGAAGGGCCTGAAGCTTATACTTCAGAGTGACTTGGTGAGCATCCGCCAAGGTTAAGAATGTGTGTCTTCGCTGTCTCTGATACCACACTTAGATACCTCAAGTTTCTACAAAATTCTTACAGGCTTAAGCAGACCATTTCCATGACAGGAGGAAACCCGTTTAACCTTGGAGAGATATGCCAGAGTGTCCGATTTCTATAGAATTTGTAGCAAGCCTCTCTTATGTTTATTTTACCCATGAGGAGGATAAGAGTCAATTAATTGCCTTCAGATATCTAAAAAGAAAAGTTCTTTATGGGTGCTGGTGGACGTATGTTCTTAGCTACTGAAGAGTAAAAGGGAAGAAGCCTTAAACTGAGTAGTTGGGATGCTTTCTTTCTCCTATTGGTTTTGCAAGTGGATTTTGGTCTTCCTGGAGATGTGGCTAGTGTGTGCATGCACACACAGGAAGGATGCTGTTCTGAAGGATCTGAAGGGCCTTCTGCCTAACCCAGATCTGCAACTTCTAGTTCTCTGCTGTAGTCTTCAAGGTCATGCCCTTGGAATGACCCATAGATGACTTCAGCCCACACTCCCCAAAGTTTCCTAGAGTGTTTCTTTTAAAAGATCCTATAAATCGCCTTTCAGTAGGAGCAAGAGAAGAATCATGAACAAAATCTTGGGAAAAGATCTTTAAACCATGCCCTGGTTGCCAAGCAGATCATGAGCCTTCTTAGTGCCCGAAGGGGAAGGGACCATTTGTTCCATGTCCCCTGGAAGTTGGCAGGCTTACCAGCGTCTGCCAGCCCTAAGGGACAGAGTAGTCTCTACTTCTGTTCTGTCTGAATTATCAGAAACTCCCGGCGAGTGTGTGCCTTAACTTGGAGATAAAGACTTTTATGTGTCTACCTTTATTCTTAATCTGGTTACTCTTGTTGTTTTGGATTTAGAGTTCACAGAGCTTGAGACAAAAATGAACTATAGTGATGATGGCTGCATAGCAGTGTGAGTGTAGTTAATGTCACAGTTTACCAAAAAAGAGTATTAAAATAGTTCATTTTGTGTGGTTGAAAGACTACATCTTATGTTACACAGTAAAAGTGGTTTTGTAAGCAAACACACTATCACCACCACCCGCGCCCCAAATCAAACCAGTACTGTTGAACTTATTTTGATAGAGATAAGATTTTAACCTGGTTCTTAACTGAGTAAGGAAGGGGAGTGAGAAGGCAGAAACAATCATGTGCCAGAAGAACAAAAGTCTTTAAACTTTGTGGGATGTTCGGAAGAAAATGGTAGTTTCTCCCATCAATTTGCTTTGCCACTGAACCAACTCTCCTGTCCTGCTTTGGCGCCCACTGTGAAGAGAGGTGATTATTTGTTGCTGATCTGGTCTGTGTCTGTCACTGAGCTTATCCCAAGTCCCTCGGGTGACAGTCCACTTTCTACTGCATAAGGTTCGCTTCCCTGTAGAGTATCATCCATCAGGGTCCTTTCAGCATTGCAGATTGCTCACACAGGGACAGCTTCCTCTGTTCCATACTGTTTTTTTTTCTTTTCTTTTGGGTGCGGGTAGAATGGTTGTGTCCTTTTGTAATGTATTCTGGTCACTGTCTCCCCTCCCTCATCTCCTCCTGAATCCTCTGCACCTTCCTACCTGTCTGATTGCATGCCTTCTTTCCCTCTTTAGGAAATGAATAGGCAAAAAAACAAAAACAAAAACAAAAAAACCCAACCAAACCAGAGTAAAACAAAACAAGTAAATTGAAAAAAAAAAAACAACAAAGAAAAGCATGAGAAATACTTACATAAGCGCATATACACATAAACGCAAACATATACAAATATAAAACCCATAAAACATAAAATTGGAATCTATAATATATAAGCCAAAGATATATAAGGTAAAAAATGGCCAAACAAAGCATTATGAGACCAAAACATCTCCAAAAATACCATTGAATTGGTTTTGTGTTGGTCATCTACTGCTGGGCATACCAGCCTGCCCTTAGGTGTAGTTTTCATCTCCGGGAGACCCCATTGTAGAACGCTGATTTTTCTTCCACTTGGTTGTCAATTGGAGACAGCTTCTGGGTTAGGGATGGTGGTTGGTTACTCCCATAACTTTTGTGCCCTTCTCCTCTGGTAGCACACAGATCATGAACAGTCGTCAGCAAGGGTAAACGCTCAACGTCTCGGTGTTCACTGAGATATGTAGGTATTGTTTTCAGCCAAGTGTCCGGGCCTCCTCCACTGGTGTAGATGGGCATCCTAGGTGACTTCTTAACTTGCCTGCCTAGAATCTGTTTTTTTTTTTTTCCCTTGGGAAAAGTGGGAGTGGAGCTAGAGGTATTGAAACTGAATTTAAGCCAAGGGTTTTTAGTGGTTTGTTGTTTCTAACCTCTCTGCATGTGCTTCTGTGTTCTGCCAGCCCAAGCTGTGTTTGGTTCATCAGGGTTGCGTCTGCTCCAGCTTTATTCCCAGGCACCCTTTTGCTTCTGGGACCTTTTAGTCAATGGCTCCCCTGACCTGTGGATGGTTATGGAAGTTTTCAGAGCAAAGTGTCTGACCTTCCTGGGTCTCCACTCCTAGTTTGGAGCATATGAAAGTCTTGGCGTGTTGGTTGAGGTCGTGGTTCCTGGACATGATAGATCAGAGTAATTGTGGTCAGATCCCCAACTAGGTGTAGAGCAGAAGGACAGACCAACAGTGCTGAATCACTCTCACCTTTACTGACATGCCGTGACGCTGAAAGGATCACTGTGGGAGTGGTTGCCCTTTAAGGAGTGGGGATTTTCAGCAGCACGATCAACATGAGGTGTAAAGGTCAGGCAGTTGGGGGCTAGGGCTAGCTTTTTGTGTGGCAAATATTTATCTTTTAATCTACCTATAAGACTGGTTTTGTCCATTTACTCAAGACCATGATAAAAAACCAGTGATGGTTGTCATTATGGAGTTGTGCCCAGCAATGAACTGGATTTTTGACTCCTTTAAGGGATCTCATTTTAAGAAGTTGGCCTTTCCCCACGGAACAGGCCTTTCTCTTGCTTCCTCCACCACAACACATATACCTCTTAGCATTTTTTTTTTTTTGCAAGAGCCATCTAAAACATTGATACTGAAATTGGCTATGTTCTAAGATGTGAATGTGTCCTAAGATGTTCTGTATGTTTTTAGCTAGAGGGAGAAAGGACGGTGGTGTGTTTACACATCTGTAGCATTAGTCAGATTTCCTGGGTTCGAATCACGGCTCTGCCACTGAGTCTGTGTCATATTGGGTGAAAAGCAACAATTCTCTGTGTCTCACTTTCCTCACTGAGGGAAACTGATCGCATCACTTACAGGGCTAAGGAGGGGAACATTCCTTGACTGCAGATGCGTCAAGCAGTTAGAACTGTGTATGAGACATATATAGTAAGTAGGCCATAGCTAGTCTTATTCAGGGACATTGTTGCTACGGAAAGCATGGCTTTAGGGCCTCAAGAGACTGTTGGCTATAGACTCACATTATTGACAGCGGCAAACTTGCCATCTCTGAGAACTTTAGCAGCTCTGCAAATGGCAGCATATTTGCTGGTGAGATCGGAGACACTTCCCAGAGAACTGCCCCTGTTGATAAAGAGACTTTCAGCGCTGGCAGCACCGGAAGTTATGATATATGCTCATGTGAACGTATACTTTGTAGTTAATTTGCTAAATCACTATAACAAAATAAGTTTCTGATTCTTGTATATATCTTTAAAGTCAACTAATGTCTCTATGCAATGGATTGTTCTGAATGGAGGGATGTATGATTTCACCCCACAGACTTTATTACATATATATCACTTAGATACAATTTATTTTTGGTACATTCTGTAGCAATGCAGAAATGTAATTCCCATTACATATGCCCATAAATGGTTTATGTATTGTCTTTTTCGTGCTGTCTCCCCGTCCTCTTGTCTTATGGGTTTCAGAAGTGCTTTTGAGCCTGGAGGTCATCGACCTTGGTCCTCTTGTTGATTTTCATTGTCTTTTCTACTAGCCCAAGAGTGTCAGCCTTCTGAATGAGGAATTGTCTTTAGTAACTTAAAAATGCCAGGTGTGTGGTGAGGGGCTGAAAATGACTTTCAAAACAGGAAAACATGTCATCTAGTAGTTTATCTTGATGACAAGGTTCTTTGGGGTTATATCATTATCATCTATACTTGTTTTAGTGTATGTGGGGAAAGAGGGATTAGTTTTGTATGTATAAGTGCTTTGGAAGCATTTGATGTACTTTCTGATGTCCTGTAAGATCCCAGATACATGAAAGAATTTCTGTTTTTGGCAGGAATTCAGACCGGGGTTATACATGTTTGTGAGTTTATTGGCGTCAAGAACACATATATGTATGGTCTTTCTCTTCTTACACATTCTCTGAAAACACTTGGGGATAGGATGAGGCCTTGTTTTTTTACTGTAAGGATGAATGGACAGGGTTTATCTAGTGGTTAACAAGTCCACGTTTAGATTTATTTATTTGACAAGTATGTATTGAGCCCTTGCTGTATACGAGGCACTGCAGTCAGGATTGTGGTATATGATGAATAAGACAGAGCCAGGTCTCATTCACATTCATAGAATTTACATGGTGGCTGGGGAAACAGATAATAGAGACCTTGACCCAAAGCTCGTGGGGTGGTGGCTTTGTCACAGTGTGGTGATGATTGCTACTTAACAAGAGGGTGTGGCAAGGTCTCTGCAAGGTCCATCCAGTGTGGAAGAGACAATGAGAAAGCTGGGTTTGAAGTGAGATGGGGTTTCAGAAACTACATGACAGTCATCCATATGGTCACATGCTCAGAGGCAGGCTGGACACTTGGATAATCGCTTAACTCCCTCTCGCCCCACCAAGAGAGAGAATCCATAAATTTTAGCAAGCAGTGTATGTATTAAATATAGCGTACTATATCTTTTCCTTGAATCATTGCTTTGTGAAAACTGTTCACTTCTCAAACACTGGCTCCACTAAAAGACCTTATATATTCAAGTCACTCCAGTGTCTATATTTTCTGGCACTCTGTAAGCACATGGCTGAAACACATTGGTAGAAGTTACAGGAGAGACGGGCAGAGCCTGGCTCAGCAAATTCTCCCTGTTACTCATTGAGAACTGAGAGCCAGTCCAGCAGAGCTGCTTCTTGATCCTGGAGGGCCCGGATTTCTTTGCAGCAGAATTGAAGGACACGGAAGAAACAACAGCTACCACGATCACACTTTCCACGTTGTATTTGGGAGCATCCTTGTGGAGGATGGCACCTGCTCTCCGCCCTGGTCCTCTTGTCTGAACCTGGACCAATCTCACCTCCTCCAGGCCATTTCTAATTGTGCATTCCTTTCAATTTCTCTTGCTTCCAGCAGATAACACTGCTGCCAGTTTACATCAGAGTCACAAACGCAGTTTCCAAGGGGAATTGGTCTTCATCAGGGGACAACAGCCTAGTGATATTGCAGTGGCAACGAACGGTGGCTCTTTGCCAAGGCGGTTTTCAGTCTTGACATCGTGTGTTACTTCTCACTTAGAATGAGAACATATGACACACTTTTCATCATATTTTCAGCAAGAAACACTGCTTTTCAAAAAGATGTGAATGGGAAAATGTGCTTTTCTCCCTCCTGTTTTTCCTTCTCTTGAGGCTCTTGACCATCGGGACCCCCTTGGAATATGTATCCAAGTTACATGCAAATCATGACTTAAACATAAAGAATATATGACCACACAAGGAAGGAAAGATAGAAACTAACAAGTTCATGGCCATCTCCTTAAATATAATATTATCCCAATAATTTCATCTCTGCCACAAAGCTTTCTTTTCTGTCTCATATGTCTGTGCTTTGGCCACAGAAGGTAATCTGAATGAGGGGAAGCTCTTCTTCTCATTTGTATGTTAGACATGAGCATTTTGACCATTCCAAGCATCTCCCTTGCCAATAAGTTTTAACCCACAAAGCCCTTTGTGCTGCCTTGGACTGATATGAAAGGTGTGTGGATGATGTTGTTGGTGCAAGTCCTGAAAGGCTCCTGGATGCTCTCTGGGCTGTCTCTCTTTTTCAGCTCTCTACCAAAGACAGTTCTCATTGTGAGAGACAATTTCTTCCTAATCTGTTTTCTTTAGATTGAGTACAGAATTTCTGTTGGTTCTTGCTATGTGACTTTTAGAAGTACCAATTTTATGTATATTTATGACTGATAAAATCTACCTGTAGCTTTGTATCGAATTTTGGTGTGTGTCTCACAGAATTATAAGGCTTGGTGGAAGGTAGCTTCATGATAGAGCATTTGCCTAGCATGCATGAGTGAGACCTGTATTCAAGCCCCTATGTCTCCTCAGTGCCGAAGGACTAGGAATTCTGGTTTATGCTGTTGTCGTTGTTTGTTTTAATGGCAGTGACCCGTGAATGAGAAGCCAAGAGTCCTATGTATTAAAAAATGACATGAATGATTCTAGCTGGGCATTCCTTTGTAGAGTGTATGGTGTCGTGCAGACCCACTAAAGGGAGACGAGTGTCCTCTTTGCCCTTGGGCTTCAATAGCATATGTTTCAGTATAACTGGAGACAATAACTTCACCTTCGTACTAAACCTGCTTACTCTAGAATTCCCAGACACGTTTAATCATTCTGTCTGCCACTGAAAGCAGAGACTACTAGTGTGTGTTGGGGTGGGGCCAGGGCTCTGGAATCTTGACAGAGTGGGAGGCAGACCGAGTCATGCAAGGTACAGTTTCTCATGATGCAGGTGGGGGCTGACTCATAGCTGGATACACCTTATTACCAGTGTTGGGGATTTCAGCATGCTGGTTCTGTTGGGCACTGGGTGAGAAGACTTGGAAGGAATTACTGAGAAGCTTCTCTCCACTTCCAGGATGAGGCGTGTGCCCTCCGGATCACGACTATGTAGGACAATCCAGTTGTTAGAGTGCGAAGGTTGGGAATGTGGCAAACGAAAGTGAATTTGAGTCCTTGACCTCTGGACACCAGACACTGATCCAGCAATAAAATGAAATGGCTGTTTATAGCAGCAATCTCAGACCAGGACTGTAGGCCTTGACTCTTTGAAGATCTCTATAAATTTAACATGATAGCCTCATATGCTGTACATTAATGGAAGAGGCGAAGAACATGGCAACATAGTGATGTTGATTTTAAGATTTTCTTTTGATCGGTTTTACTTTGTGCTATGTTTTGGACAACCCAAGAATTAGTGTTGAAGAGGACACATGCTCTGTTTCCCCTCAGTGTCTCCTGCTTAACTCAGCATAGATGATCTGAACAAAACCCCAGAGAATCTCTGGTTTCTGTTCTTATAAGAGTCACATAAATATAGTATCTCATGGGAAAATAGAATCTCCCTCGATTCACTGAGAGTGTGTGATTATCTGGGATAAACTTGACCCAGTGATACATTATACCTCCAGTGCTGAGCTGTGGTTGGATGCAAATATGAACAAGACAAGGTATTGTCTCTCAGTTCATTACTTACATTAATGACTTTGTAAATTTAGCCCACAATCCTCCAGGGTACCAGCACCTGCTTGAGCTATACCAACACAAGTTCTGACCTTCCTTTGGAGTAAATGAACATCTGTAGCTCAAAGAGCCACTGCCCAAGAATACAAAGAACATAAATAAATCATTCGATCTCCTTCCTATATATCAATAATCAACATGCTGCCAAAATCAATTAGAAAACGACTCCAATTACATTGCCTCCCTAAAAAAGAAAAGAAGCTTGACCGACGAATAAATCTAACCCAGAAGCTGAAAGAGGCTTGTAGTGAAAATACTGAAGAAATAAAAAGATTTCTGTGCTCACGTGCTCTAAGAATTAATGTTGTGAAAATGGTTATATTATCAAAAGCAATCTGAGGATTCCATACAGTCCCCATCAAAATCCCAGTGTCATTTTTTTTTTTTTTGGTTTTTCGAGACAGGGTTTCTCTGTGGTTTTGGAGCCTGTCCTGGAACTAGCTCTCATAGACCAGGCTGGTCTCGAACTCACAGAGATCCGCCTGCCTCTGCCTCCCGAGTGCTGGGATTAAAGGCGTGCGCCACCACCGCCCGGCTCCCAGTGTCATTTTTAACAGAAACAGAAAAAAAAATCCTAAAATTTATATGGAAACAGAAAAGAGCCCAGATAGCAAAAACACCCCTGAGCAAAAAGAATATGCTATAGGTGTCACCATAAGCTACTACAGAGCTGTAGGGGGAAAACACATCACAGGGCTAGGGAGATGGCTTGATTGGGAAAAGTGCTTGCCTTGCAAGCATAAAGACATGAGTACATCTGCCTAGTACCCATGTAAGAAGCTTTTGTGGCACTGCATGCTGCCACTGAAGAGGTAGAGACAGGAAGGTCACTGAGCCTTGTGGGCCAGCTAGTCTGGCTGAATCCGTGAGCTCCAGGGTCAGTGAGAGACCCTGCCTCAAAACCCAAGGTGGAAAGGAACTGAAGAAAACAATCCTGGCCTCTATATGTGTATGTACATCCATGCACAGCACACACAGCGTGGCACCAGCACAAACATAGACCTCTGTAGGTCAATGCAGTAGAATAGGTGGCATACATATAAACACACATTTTGAAGTCTTGCGATTGTTGACAAAGATGCCAAAATATACATCAGAGAAAAGGCTGCCTCATTATGGCATCGAGAAACTGGATATTCACACATAGAAGGAAGATAAGATACCCATCTTTCACTGTGCAAAATCAATCCAAATAGATCAAAGACCTTAATGTAAGGTTCAGAACTCTGAAACTGTCGTAGAAAGAAGCAGAAAATACTTGGCGGAATAGACGCAGGCAAGGACTTTCTTAATGGGACTTCGGTTGCTTGGGAAACCATGCTGACAATGAACAGATGGGACCTCATGAAATTTAAATGTTTCTGCTTACCAAAGAAATAGTTGATTGAATGAAGAGATGACATAGAGAATGGTAGAAAACAGTTATTAGATATACATCTGATAGAGGGTTAATATCTAGAATACACAAAGAACTCAAAAATCTCAGCAAGAAATTAAACACCCAATCAATAAATTGAAATAAAAGTGAACAGCTGCTTAGGCAAATGGTAGGTGGCACCTGGTCAGCTTCCCATGCAAACAGTGCACGTGTTGAGAGGGTGGTGGACTTGCCTTGGTTGTCCACCTGCCTGTCTGTGCTTCACAGACCTTTTCATAGCCCTTGTAACTTCTAATCATGTGGTTGTAGACAGGGACCCCAATACCTCCTAGAAGATAGGGGTTCAATAAATATTGATTAAATAGTTGAGTGAACTTTTAAGGGGTGATTTGGCAGTGTTCATAAACCCTTGGATAGTGGTTATTTTCTGTTCTTGTGTTTGAATTTAAGGGTTGTCCACCATAATCTCTTTCTTTCTTTATTGGTCATCTTGGTCTTCCCCAGTGTACTGAGGGGAGGGGAGAAATTTTAAGTTATGAGCAGGTAGCCATATAGGTGTTTCTCCTCTGGGAAGACAAATTCATATCCTTGGCCCTGTTTCAACAAGGGATCTGGGCCTCTCCATTGGTTAATGAGAGGATCTATCCACCTAACCTTTAGGCAGGGCCTTGTTGGTAGGGATTCCCAATGTTTCTGGAATCTATTTTGTTCATTTGATTTTTGAAAATTTAAAATATTGATGATTAATAATGCCCAAACTTGGGTGTCCAGGGTCCCCAGAAATCCCTCCAGGGCAAGGCTCAATTGAAAACAATGTCTGGCTGTTCATTCTAAATACTTAAGTTTGAATAGAGTTATTACTTTAGAGGGATCTTTTCCATAATGTTGGAGGAACATGTCCCTGATTTTTATGATCTTATCAGCTATTTGATCGACTAGAGAGTACTCTCTGGGAGTGTCCCCCAGGGTGGTGTGTACCCATTCTAGTGGTTGTGACTGCTGAACAATGGCAGCCAGCATGCTCTTTTTTCCCTAATAATATCCAGCCTTGGATTGGAATGTTAGGATTATATCTCGTCAAAGAAGCCTGATGGAGCTCATTGAGGAATTCAGTGAGTCCCTGACCACCCTCAGGGGGCAAGGAAATAATCTCAGAAGATCATGTAACACATCTAGTCTCCAAGTCTTTAAAGACAACCAGGGCCTTACCCAATTCATTTACCCCAGCATCTTTTATAACCCTGATAAAGTGAGAGAGGCTCAGGCAGGATTAATTGGGGCCCATTCACTTTGGCTTGAGTGAGTGTTAATTGGGATCCCAATATATGAAATGGAGGTATATTTTGTATTTTGTTTGGGGCTATTTTAAAGTCATGTTGCTGGAGGACATCAACAATAGTAGTTACCCAGGGAGCTAGCACTGATTCCTCCAAATGCCCAATTATTAGATCACCCATATAAACATATAGAAGGGTATTATTTTTGTCAAAATAAGGAGAGAGAGGATACTTTACAAATATTGTTGACCAAAGACCAGACTATAAGCCATCCCTTGGGGGAGAATAGTCCATTTGTATCTCTCGTCAGGTTGTTAACTGTAGAAATGGAAAAGGTGAACTTTTTGCAATCTTTCTCATGAAGAGAATTGAGAAGAAGCAGTCCTTTAGATCGATTACAGTGAGGTGAAACTGGGAGGGGATTGCTGGGACCCAAGGTAAGCCCCTTAAAGGGGCCTTACTAGCTCCATATGGGCATTGATTACGTGTAGGTCCTGTAACACTTTCCAGGTCCCATTATGCTTGTGTATCACAAACACAGGCTGTTCCAGGGGCTCATCAAGGGCCTTCTCTGTCTTTCTTTAAGCAGATTTCTGGTGATTTCCTTGAGCATCTTAAGTTTAAGTTCAGGAAATGGCCACTGCTCTACCCATACCCACTTACCAGGTGCCCACCTAATGGGGAGGATCCTGGGGGCAGTGGCCTCTACTTTTGGGGGTGAATCCAGGTACGGGGATCTGCCTGATGACATGTTGCTCAGTTTTATCATAAAAGGCTAGGTGGTCAGTGGTAATAACAGCATCCGTTTGTCCTAACAAATCTTGTCCCAGGAGGTTTCCAGACAACCCTGGGAGGATCAGAGGCCTGAACTTTGCTTTTCTCTGTTCAGCCCCACCCAAGTTATGGGACTGGCCATTTCTTGAGACATAGACCTTCCCTCAACCTCCGTGATAGGCGGCCCAGTTATGAGATTCCAGCTGGTCGGGACCGCTTCCTTTCTGAGGACCATCCTGTCAGCTCCCATGTCTATCAGGCAGTGGAATCTTTGTACCCCAAGGGTCATAGTCATATTGGGTTGGAACCCCTCTACCATTGGAATGGTCCAGTTAACTGAAGGTGCATCTTTACTTCCTTTGGTTAAGGGGGCTGGAAGGCACCCCCCCCCATCTAGTTTAAAGGTTGATTTGTGATGGGTTTCCCATTTATATCAAATTTGGAGAAGCATTCTGAACCCCAGTGGGGTACCCCTTGTGGCAGCGAGGGCAGGGAAATGGAGGGGGTCCCTTTTGTACCTGGGTCTTATTGCCCTTTTGTGGGCAATCCCTCTTAAAATTAACCAGCTGACCACATAAGAAACATTTCCCAGGTGTTTGCTTTTGATGTCCAGTCATCAGGGCTTGAGTAATAGAAGAGGCTAGAGTTGGGTCTGGGTCTGAAGAGTCGCCCCAAGAGTCTGGTTGGTATGGGACTGGGTCCTGACATTCTGTGATGCCACAACCCATTGACTCATGGACCCTTCCCTAAGGCCAGCACAAGCCATCCTAGTATCTTGGTTCATACATATATAAGCTTTAGCTTATATATAAGTGACATCCTGTGACATGGGGGTGCCTCCAGCCAATGAGAGGCCGCCAAGCCCTCCCTCTGGCTGGAGGGGTATCTACCCAGTTTTTGCTGTCTCTTCCTCACTCAAACTCGAGCCAGGCTTTTCTCTGTCCTACAGGCCTTGAAGTACTCAAGCCAGGCCTTTTTTTTGTCCTATAGGCCTCGAGGTACAGGCCCTGAGATAATTTTGGCCCAATAGCTTGTCTTCATAGTACACATGGGGCCATGCCTCATGCCGCGAGTAAGTGGGAAGCGCATAGGTGGTGCGGTGGTGGCGGCAGGGCTACTCATGCCTCTTCTCAGAGGATGGGAAGTCATGTGAGGTCACTGTAGGGAATGTGTGTAGATTCTTGATTGCCCTCTAGGGATCTGTCCTTGAACATAGATGGATATGTATCATATCGTTTGTGGTCATCCTGCCTATAGATTATTAAATAACTGTCTCTTGTTTATTAATACACGTAGGAAGGCTTCAGTTACTGCTAGAGCAAACTACTAGCCCATTATAGCTTATGTGGAATCTTAAACACGTTTAAAGGTCTCTGTGCAACTAGAATTTCATCGTTAGTTTTGGGACATTTGCAATTTTTCCTTAATATGTGTAATGTTCTCTAATGTATCTTTATGATTGTTTGGAAAAGAACAAATGCATGTATGTATCCCAGCGGCTTCGTTCATACTATGATGTCAAAGATGACCTTGATCTAAGCCTTTGTGCCCCAGCCTCTTTGTTGCTTTACTTATAGGTGTGTGATACTGTGGCTGGCTCTACACTGGTTTCACCCTTTCCCTGGTTTTGACTAGAGGCAAAATGATCTTTAAATAAAGTACCTTGGTAAAGACAGAAATATCCTTAATGTAACACTGTCAGATTAACTCACGCATTTTCATAGCCAGCTTCTAAGACTGGGATCATGAAAATCTTACTGTGTTTGGCTAGTGGGGAGTTTTCATCAGGCTTGTGCTGGAAGCTGCACTTCAGATGCATTTGGCTGCTGTGCTGGGCTGTTTTCTGTCAACTCGACACACACTAAAATCATACGAGAGGCGGGAACCTCAAATAGGAAAATGCCTTCGTAAAACTGGGCTGCAGGCAAGCCTGTAGGGCATTTTCTTAGTGATTGATGGGGGAGGACCCAACCCACTGTGGGTGGTACCACTCCTGGGCAGGTGGTCCTGAGTTCTATAAGAAGACAGACTGAGCAAGCTGTGGGGAGCAAGCCAGTAAGCAGCACCCGTCTATGGTCTCTGCATCAGCTCCTGCCTTCAGGTTCCTGCCCTCAGGTTCCTGTGTGAGGTTCTGCCTTCTTGGCTCTTGATGAACTGTTGATGGAACTGTGAATGAAATAAATAAACCTGTTCATCCCCAGGTTGCTTTTGGGCATGGTGTTTCATCACAGCAATGGTAGCTCTAGGACAGCTACTCTTCACTAGTTCAGAAGAAAAACCCCCCTTAGAAGGGAATAGCAGATTTAGGAGGATGAAATCAAAACCTAAGCATTCGGCAGATATATAAGAAACACTTTCCATATTTTTAAATTGTGTATGTCATGACCTTTAAAACTAACATCCACGTCTTAATTGTGTCAAGGACTTGTTGGAAAACTTCATTTGCGCAGGCGGGACTGCTATCCCCATGGATGGTCATCCCCATGGACAGCCATCTCCCAAGCCCCACTTTGGTGCATTCTATTGGGAATCTTATGCGCTGCAATAGTGTCTGGGCATGTGGGCATCCGCACAGGTTTTGGGGCAAGGCCTCTCATAGGTCTGGATAGCGGAGCTGTTTGCTGTTGATATCTAGTTGTGCCATTTTATAACACATTGTGCAGTATCAACAGTGACCTGAATAAGAAAGCAATTATCTTGGCAGTTACTAAGTCAGAAGTTTAGCTTTTGTTCTGGTCCCAAGGGCATTTATTCTAAATACATAACATATGTATTGATTTGTGTGAGGATAAGAATGTGAACCTTTCAGCCGGGCGGTGGTGGTGCACGCCTTTAATCCCAGCACTCAGGAGGCAGAGGCAGGCGGATCTCTGTGAGTTCGAGGCCAGCCTGGTCTACAGGAGCTAGTTCCAGGACAGGCTCTAAAGCTACAAAGAAACCTTGTCTGGAAAAACCAAGGGAAGAAAAAGAATGCAAGCCTTTCTGTATGCACTGCAGAGGAGTAAGCCTGCCAAACTTAGTCATTTCTAATGGGAACACAGAGCATCCTAATATGGGGACCTTCATGAAAGTGTTTTGTCTGATACATGAATCTACACAGGAAGGAGAAAAAGACAGGATCTGAGTAAATTGGTATGGTGGGGATCATGGGAGGGAGAGGAAGAGAGGGGAATGGAAAAAAATGTATAGCCCAATAAAACTAATTAAAAAAAAAAAGAACATGAAGTTGGTTAGGTAGGGAGAGGGGAGGATCTGGAAGAAGTTACGGTAAGGGAAGGGATATGATCAAAATATATGAAAAATTTAAACAAAAATTTTAAATAAAAGTACTTTGTCTGAGTACTTTTGCGTGAAGCCTACAGAGCATGGAGTGGGTTTTAGAATTTTTTTTTTTTTTGACATCTGAGTTCTTCACAGAAGCTAAGCCTTGTGAAAGAACAGTTGAGGTTGGTGTCAGGTTCTGAGTGCCAGAGGAAAGGCTGTTTTTTTTTTTTTTTCATTAGAAATAAGCGGTCAATAGAAAGGGAAAATGGTGAGATACCTGCTCAGCCTTGATACAGGGGAGGGGCTAGGTCCTGCCTCAACTTGGTGTACCAGACTTTGTTGACTCCCCAAGGGAGGTCTACACCGCTCTGAGAAGCAGATGGTGGGGTAAGAAGGGGAGGAGGTGGGGGGGAGGATGGGAGGATGGGAGGAAGGGGGAACTGGGGTTGGTATGTAAAATGGAAAATATATTTTAAAAATAAGAATCAATGACTAATGCTACCCTGTATAAAATGTTACTGTTTCCAGGCTGAAGAGATGGTTCAGTGGTTAGGGTACCACCTGAGGTCCACGGTTTAATCCCAGCACCCACATGGCAAATCACAACTGTCTCTGATTCCAGCCAGGGGATTTGAGGCATATACATACATGCAGGCAAACATATATACTAAAAACAAGCATTTAAAAAATTTGCCTTTTACAGAACTGTTATTGCTCCTTGGACCCCCACCTTAAGTTAAGCAATATGGGTAAGATTTATAGGAACTAAATTATAATAATCAGAGAGAATGAAATATGATCACCAATGACAATGAGATGAGTAAGGTCTTCTCTGAGACCTTCTTCGGCCAGAGTACATTCCAGGTGTTCTATACCTCATGTCCTCATACTGTCTCTCTTCATACTTAAAATATATAGCTTAGAGAGACAACCGGGCTATTATCTATTCTGTGGTTGGAATCATAGTTTAAACTGTGGACCCCTTTTCTCTCCAAGTTGGAGAGTTCGCTCCAAGTTTAGTTTTGGTTGGCTGTGTTTTCTCACAGCAGTAGAAACCCTGAGAGACCATGTGAGAAAACCCAAGCGTTTCTCCTACCCAGCCTTGGCCTCTTCCTAACCTAGCAGAATCCTGAGGTTTCTCTGAGTCTCTTTCTCTAGCTCGCCGGTTTCTGAGCAGAAGTTCTTCTGCCTTTCGTATAGAAAGCATCACTGGCTGCCTTTCACCTCAGCCTTCCTTGCTTTTCCTCCAGGTGTTCTTCTGAGAGCCTCACCCACCCCATTGTTTCCTTAATTGCTGTTTGTAGAATTGAGTGGCCCTCTGCTGATGCCGGGAAATCAGAAATGTAGCTATGCACATGACCCAGCTCGTGTAGGAAAAATTTCTGCAGCCATAGAGAGACAGGCCTGCAGGTACATGGGCGCTGAAGACAGACATGCCGTGCCTCGGCAGGAGGGAGGCACATCTCCACTTGTACTGGTGGTATGACACATGAGCATTTTGAAACATTTTAGATACAGAGCCTTAGGCAACAAGGCAAACAGTTTATTCCAACAGAAGAGCTGACACACACCTTGGTTCTTTTTGTAGACTGAATATCTAAGTCCCTAACTGGTGGAGAAACTCTTTCAACTATTGTTAAAATTTGCTCTGGTTAAGAGATTTCCTGTATACATCTTAAATTTTACTGATTCAATGACAACTTTTGTGTGTGTGAGTGTGCATGTGCGTGTGCATGCACATATACATACAATTTCAAAATTTTAACCTTTATTTTTATCTTATGTTTATGGGTGTTTTGCCTGCATGTATGTCTGTGTGCCATGTGTGTGCAGGGTTCACTGAGGCCAGAAGAAGTCATTGGAGCCCCTGGAACTGGAGTTAGAGATGACTGTGAACTGCACTGTGGATGCTGGGAATTGAACCTGGGTCATCTGGAAGAGCAGCCAGAGCTCTTAACCACAGAGCTCTCTCGCTAGCCCATAATTTCTTTTTATCTTATTATCTATTCACTGATCAAACATATTTTTTTAAATTTATTTATTTATTTATTAAAGATTTCTGCCTCCTCCCTGCCACCGCCTCCCATTTCCCTCCCCCTCCCCCGATCAAGTCCCCATCCCTCATCAGCTCGAAGAGCAATCAGGGTTCCCTGACCTGTGGGAAGTCCAAGGACCACCCACCTCCATCCAGGTCTAGTAAGGTGAGCATCCAAACTGCCTAGGCTCCC
>NC_022020.1:53321056-53354537 GCF_000317375.1 Microtus ochrogaster
GTCTCTGTCTCCTTTCATCACCTGATGAAGGTTAATATTCAGGAGGATGCATATAATAAAATGTGATTTATTTGTAACATTGATTATAATAAATGGTATCTTCATTTTCAAAAGCAATATATTACTGTTAAACTCATTATACCGTACAGTCATGCGGGGCTTCCATTGTTTGGGCTTAGGCTCAGTGGGGAAGACCTGACATCCTTAGGAAGAGAGCAGAGACTATGACAGAGAATGGGCTGAATGGGGTCTTCTTGGTGGTTGTTTGCATATAGACACTCCTAGATGTGTTCCCTAGAGCATAGCGGCGAAGCTCGAAAACCCTGCTTTGTGACTGATCTGGGTGCGTATGTATTTTCCCTTCTTTTTTTTTTTCCTCATTAAGTAATGCACCAGCCTTTAACGGGAAAGGTGCTTTAGTGTGTTGTTAGGCACAATTGCCTAAACACAGAACAGGTCCAAATGTCTACTTTAACTTTTGCCTGAAACTGCTTTGTGGCTTGTAACAGCTCAGCCTTGGTGACATGCGCACTGGTGGCCGGTGCAGACGGGATACTCCTGCACCTCTTGCATGGCTTTGGGATGGGGGAGACCTCCGTTGTTTCCTCTCCTGTGGGTATTTATTTTCTGTTAGTCTTTTTTGCACATACTCTACGCTTGAGCTTCAGGCTGCTACTACGTTCCAGGAGGCGGGCAGGCCGACGCAAGGGGATCAACGCTTTGACCAGTCTGCAGTAAATGAAGTGAGCGATACTGGTTTACCTCAGTCGCATCTCTGCAAAGGCTTGGCAAGAAGAGAGGCAGGGCGCGCTGTTCTGAGAAATGCAGTTCGAAGCTCTTTAAAGCTAAGGGCTGTAGTAATTAAAAAGTAAAAACCCGGGGGTGGGGGAGAAGAGAGAGGAGGGATAAGGAGGGATGAAAGCGTGAGCTGGATGAGAAGAGACACAGAGAAGACCAGGGAACAGGTGCTAAGCCAGAGGGACAGCCCCCAGCGTCTGTTCAAGCAAGTTAAACACTAAAACAAAAGAATTAAAATATAAAAGGGAGAAGTTAAAATATGAAATATATAGAATAAAAGAAAGATAATCAGCCAGCATTTCTTCTTCACTGGGATGCCACTATGTCTCCCTGTCCATTAGGTTACCCTTTGCAGCTGACTCTAAGGTGACCTGAGAGAGAGAGAGCTGCTGGTCTTTGTGTCTCTTTTGCTGGGTTCCAAAGTGGAGATCAGCTCTTTAGGAGTCCCCCTCCCCTTCTAGAGCCTTCTCTCTGGTCTGCTGTGTAATTGTGCCGTTCACATGTGCGTTTTAATGCCCCGGGCTGGAGTAAAAGGACAGGGCACCCTCACTTGTGTGTCTTGGCTGCTGAGCACTTTCTTGCATATAACTCACATGTGGCCTGATGGTCAAGACAAGTTAAAATGAAGCGAAAGGTACTTATTTACCTCAGTCTCATCCCCACAAAGGCTTTGAAAGAGAGGCGGGGTACTGTCGTGGTAAATGTAGTTTAAAGCCTTTGAAACTTAACGGTGATATTAATTAACAAGCAAAAAGAGGGGAGCAGGTCTGGCAACAGGGCATCTCTCAGCAATGGTACCCTCTTTTCTCCCAGGCTGGGCCATGGGGAGCCACAGGAGACAAGCCCCAGAGCATCTGCTTCCAAGTCTTAATGCTCAAGTTTTGTTATTGTCGAGTTTGCTTGTCTGGTTCACAGTCTGGCGTGGGGTGAGGTGGAGGAGCGATTTCCTGCCACCCTGCTCTCAGCAGTCTTCAGTAAGCTGGGTCATAGATCTCTGGACTTTTTCTGGTCTGTTTTTTTTTCACCGAAGCCTCCTCTTGCCCGTATGCAGTTCTCACTTTGCTTTCCCCCACAAACCAGGTGTTTTCCACCGCTGCTCCTCAACTGTACCTTCTTCCTCAGAGCGCACCCCTTCTTTTAGTGCCAGCATCTGTATGGACACCCATGCTGAAAGCATAGGTAACAAGGACAGGAAAAATGCACAAAGCTTACCCCCAAAGAACACAGATTTCTCTCTTCTCTAGTGCCTTTTGATTTGAGGTCAACCAATTAGTAACTTTCTTTGCCAGGCGTGTGATGCAAAACTTATGAGCAATGTTCTGGGTCCCAAGAGACTTTACCAGTGGGCTAGATAGACAGACAGATGATGAGAGCGTGACAATGAGCATTGTATTGGGGGATGCAGTAGGGTGTCATGGGAACCCACAGCAACAATATTTAGTCTTGGACAATGGTGGAGGTGCTGGGAAAGCAGCTCTAGCTGGGATGTAAAATTCCCTACTTGCAGAACTTATACTCTGGTGAGCAGAGAGCTGCTCACTCGTGGCTGAGTGAAAGGTGGTAAGGGCTACAGGGAAGATGGAAACAAGGAACGTGGTCTGGGACTTGGGGATGGAAACAGGCTACTCTTGAAAATTGAAAGCACTGCCTGGGATCACTCCTGCAATCTCAGGCTCTGGGAACTGGAGTCAGGAAACTTGCTGCAAATTAAGGGCAGTATGGTCTATGCAATGAGTTTCAAGCTACTAGGGCTGCAGACAGAGACTCTGCTTCAAAAAAAGAGGAGGTTTTGGTCCTAGAGGGAGGACTGAGCGGTAAAGATGCTAGCACCTATATACCAGGCAGCTTATAACCACTTGTGACTACAGTTACAGGGTCTCTCCCTCCCCCCACATTTAAAAACAATAAAATAGATTTGAAAAAGAGGAAGTTTATTATATTCAAATATAAAGGAAGGCTAAAGCATTAATTGTGGAACCTTGATTCCATGACATATTTGCCTTGTTTGTACCACTTACCCTGCATTTTACAAATCCAGTCCTAAGAGTAATATCAAGAAAGCCTTCTAGAGCCATGGTGGACTGTCAGTACTCTGTCGGTTCGTGTATTTACTTCCTTCAGTGAAGCCCATCCTCGGCAACAAAGGGCACTCAAAACCAACCTGAAATGCATGAGACTCTGCCTAAGACATGGAGGGGAACAGATATGATCAGTTGTTTTTCTGTCTTCATAAGGACAAAGCAAGACAGAATAAGATTAACATTAGTGAAGATTAACATTAGTGAAGATTAACATTAGTGAATATTTGTGCTGGAGAGAACAAATGAGTTTTTCATGGGTTTATCCAACATCAAATCATTGATGCTATTGATCTTCCAATCCAACTACTCTGGGCATGGCTGGAACACTGCAACCAGTCCCTGGAATGAGGCATTTTGGTACTATTTGAGGTTTAACAGAGTTTGGCATGGAGGGTAGAAGGGAAAGGCAAGTGAAGGTTTAGGTTGATATGGCCTGTGATGGGAAGACAAGATTCCATGAAGTCTTGACTAAGGAGTCCAGGGATCCAGTGGGGAAAATGTGGGAAGATGTGACCCAGAGCAACAGGTTTCAGGGGGTCCTGGGGGCTGTCAGTTCACAGAGCATCAGGCTCCTAAAAGATTTGCCCTGGGTAAGAGTTGAGCAGAAAACTATTGGCTGTTAACTTTAGAAGGTAGTAATTTTGTCAGTGTTCTGATTAATAATCAAATTGTCTTGAGGTCTTTTAAGGCTATCTGAAACTTTTTGATCATTGGAGAAATAGACAGAGTGACTTAGGCAATCCTTAATTGGCTTGTGTTTGAAAAAAGGCATGTTCAGGACATATATTTTTGTTTTTGTGAGTCTTGAGATTCTAGACAGTATGCTGTCAGTAGGAAACAATTTATCCCAATAAATTGTATCTGGGGATAAAAGCAACTATCAGATAAGAGGGTCTATGCTGTTCTTGTTAGTTGTATGCCAGCTTGACATACTCTGTAGTCATCTGAGAGAAGAGAATCTCAAATAATAAATTGCCTTATAAGATTGGGCTATAGGCATACATTTAGAAAATTTTCTTAATTAGTGATTGATGTAGGATGGCCCAGCCCACTGTGGGTGATATCACCCTGGGCTGGTGGTCCTGGGTTCTATAAGAAAGCAGAATGAGCAAGCCAGTAAGCAGCACTCCTCCATGGCCTCTGCACCAGTTCCTGCCTCCAGGTTCCTGCCCGGTTTGAGTTGCTGCCTTGCTTTTCCTCAGTGGATGGGATTCAGGATATGTAAGCCAAAGAAACATTCCTCCCCACCCCCAAGTTGCTTTTGGTTCCCTCACAGCACAAGTTACCCTAAGAAACATAGTTCCTACCCACCATCAGGGTTGGCTTGGATCACTGGGGGGCTCCACCGTCTGCTCGCACTGAAAAGGGTGGCGTTTCCCACTGTCTATCTCCTGAAGTGTGACACGCCATAGAGCATTCTGGTTATGACTTTGCGCTCACTGGTGAGTTCTGGACACCAGAGACCACTCTTTATGCTCACAGAAATCTCCATCTAGAGATGAAGAAGCAGCCCGTTCAGTGCACTTTCCTTGCTTTGAGAAAAACAGCATTTCTTCTCTGAGCAGGCCCCTGAAGTGTATTCATTTGAGAAGTATTATAAGGTGCCTGCCAGCTTATACTTCACCCAGTGTGGGTTGGTCATAGGATGTCCTGGCATTTTTGTAGCGGGCACTGTGACATGTCGAAGGCAGCCAGCTTTGATTCTGTCTCAGAAGATAGGAATTTTCAAAAGAGGACATTTTATAAAGGGTGGGTGACAGATGCAGGACATTAAGCAGGCTCCATGGGAGGCTCAAAGTAAAAAAAAAAACAAAAAAAACCAACCAACCACCCAACCAACAACAACCCCACGGGAATTGTTAATCCAAACTGAAGTCAAGTGCAGCTGCAGGAGCCCTGTGGACTGGTGAGAGCCGTCTCCCTCCCTGGCTCTGAGTCTGTCTGCTCCCAGGAGATCAGTCAGATTGTTTCTGTTGAAATAGGAAATGAGACAGGTGGAGAATTTCAGTATCGACACTCAGTTCTTGGGGTGCTAGAAGCTGCCAGGAAAGGAGCTGCAGGCTGTTTCCTGAACAAACAGTCCAGCACGTTATCCAGACAATGGGCTTTCTCTGTGTGACACAGGCATGCTGCACTGAGAGGGAACACTGGGATTTAGGAATTAAGCCAGGTTAACTGGGAAGGGACAGATGGGAAAAGACTAAATATTTATGGCATTGTGGGCTAGAGAGGAAATGATTCTGTAAATAAAGAATACAGTTTAAAAAAGCTATTTGGCTATTTACCTTAACAATCTTTTGTGATTTGCTATTTTTTTGTTTTATTTCCTTCTTTTGTCTGCCCCCCACCTTTTTCCTGTCTTTCATGTGTAATATGTATTTTCTTACTGAAGATATTTGCTCAGCTAAAGAAAAATTTCTCCTCTCAAAGGGACATCAGTAGTTAATGTGAGAGCCTTTCTGTAGGTCTTTCTTTGACCCTGATTTAACAGCCACTTTTATTAGATGTTTACTGTGTATGCCAAACTGTGTTCTAGATTCTGGGACTTTATCAATACAACCAAGCAAACAAAAATCCCTGCCCTCACGTTGTTTCTGTTCTGATGGCGAGACAGAGACTAGGTAGACAGACACGCAGACAGAACATCATGCATATGTTTAGCTATGAAGTTAGACAGAAGGTCAAGCAATGGAGAAAAATGACATGGAAAGAGGGTGATCAGGGCAGGAGTCTGGGTTGTGTTCACAGTGGACATGTGAGTGAGGGCATAGTAAGCAGTTTGTTGGAAAGGTCTGCCCCAGGCAGAGGGAAAGCAAGTGCAGGCAGGCCTGGGTTCTAGGACCAGTGTGCAGGCTGGTACTCTCCCAGAAAGGGAGAAGAAGAGGGAAGAAAGGAAGGGGCTAGGGAGCTGATTAAAAAAAAAAAACAGGTCAAATTGGGGGAAATGCATGAGCTGCTAGAATTTCACTTCGAGGAACATGAAAGCCTCTGGAAAGTTGGAGACAAGAGACCTGACTTGGTTTCCATTTTGGTCCCATTGTTCTGGCTTCTGTGTGGTGTTTAGACTGTGGGGGAGGGTACTGGAGAAGGTGGGGTTCTTGTATGGAGGCTATTGAAATTAGCTTTGTAGATGAGAGGGCCCAGAAGTCAAAGTGGGATGCAGTGTTTAGGCAAGGGTGCCTGGAACAAGCCTTGTTTCCAGCTGTATTTGGGAGGTAGAATCAACATTGCTTTGCGGTTTGGAGTGTAAAGGAAAGGCAGTGAAAGATCACTCCAATGACCCTTCATCTAGGGTGGGGTTTCTCTGGTAAAGAAGGTTCATAATGGAGCAACTTTGGGTGGGAGAGTGTGTTATTTGGCTTTGAAGATGGCAAACTTGATGTCATTTCTGCATGAAGTTGTTGAATGGGCCAGTGGGAGGATACGGAATCTAGGGCTAGTATAGATGTCCTATATGTGTTTAGGGGTTGGAGACAATGAATTGCTGGAAACTACGAGAAGCAGCAGTGTCCAGAAAAGTCTAGAACCCTGCCCTCCACAGTTCAGAGGTTAGGGGGTAAGAGCTGAGGCAGATGAAGTAGGCAGAGCTCATCACTGCAATGGGATGGTCTGGACCAGCTGTGACCTGTTAGGTGACATACTGGGGTTAATGCAAAGGGCATTGGTGGCCTGGACAAACTGTTTAGGTGTGGTTATGGGTGCCAGAAGAAGTCAATCATCCAATAGACAGCTTTCAGCTTTACTGTTTGGTGGAAGCACCTATTTCAGGTAAAACCTCACAGTAAACTCTAACTCATGTGCCTCTCTGACCATATTCCACCTCTGCTGGGGCCCCTGAGGCCCTCCAAGTACATGACCTAGGATGCTCAGGGGAACATTAGAGACTGCTTGGATCAGTCGCTTTTCTGTGACTGTGATAAAATATGATAAAATATCATAACCCAAAGGCAACATAGAGAAGGGTGATGCCATATAGTGGCAGTGGCAGGAGCAGGGAGCTGAGCGCTCACATCTCAACTGTTTCTGGGAAGCAGAGAGTGTGCTACAAACAGAGTGAGGCTGTAGACTCTCAACACCTACCTGCCCCAGTGACATACACCCCCCAGCAAGGCTCTATGTCCTCGGTTCTATGACCTCCCCAAACGGCACCATCACAGGACTGTGGCAGGCATTTCTTATTCCAACACCAGACTTCTTGCTTACTCCAGAAGCCCCGTTTACCCCATAGGACTGTGGAGAGTAAGAGTCTTACTTGTGGATACACTATTTAGAATAAGAGCTGGAGGAAAGCCAGGTTCCCGAGTGTCAGGAGAGCATCCGGTCCATGTTCCTTTTAGAGCCTGGAATGTTCTCCTTCCCCAGTCACTGCTGAATGCATGTGTATCTGACTCGCGGTTGCTGTCCAGAAGATCAATGTCATATGCTGTATGGACTTGACTTAGGAACCCAGATTTCTTCTGTAAATACCTGTGCATCTCTATATCGATTCTACTACTTGGATGTGGTCCTCATATCTCATGTACCTCAAATGCATCCACAAAAAGGACACATCAGTGGACAGCTCCAAGCTCTCATTGTAGTTCATGGTGTCCTCTCTCTTCACAGAGCAACCATTGGAGAGGGTTTGGCAAGGTTAGTCTCTGTGGATGGGTGATGAATGCTCCAAGCTCTCATTACATTCAACTATGTTTATTTATAACCCATGGGTTGAAGCTGTTAATGGTCCCCAGTAAGGCATTCAAGATTCCTCACACAGTGGTTGCCTGCCCTTCCCCCAGGAGGTCTGTTTCCCCACATGTAAGAATGCAAATGAGGGGAATCTGGGATCCCCACACTGTGATTTTTCTGTATATTGAGCGTAATGCTGGCTATGTAGTTTTTTTTTTTTATTTGCACAGGAGAAAGAAAGGAAAATGGATCTTCTACAAACAACAAGAGCAACAGCAAGAAACACATATGAAATGACTAGGTTATAGGCAATTGGAAAATTACAGAGATTATTTCAATAGCTGTCCTATCCTGAGGAGTCTAAGTCTTGTACCTAAAATGTCCTAACTAAGATATGAGAAGATAGTAATTGTGACTATCTAGTCTTCAACCTCATAAAGACTTGAGAAGGAAAATAGCATTATCTAAAGCAGGAAGTGAAAGCAAGCTACTTCCAAAAGATGCAAGAAGTGACAGAAACAGCTGAAAGTCGCCCAAAGTCTCTCTGTAATGTTGGGGCAACCCACTTTGGCTATAGGCTTAGAATATCTGACAGATCATTTTCAGAAGCAGGAAAATTTGAAAGACTGTCTTACTCTGTCTTGGCAAGATTTAGCAGTCGCTTGTCTTATATCCTGCTTGTCCAGACTGGACAGTGTGCTTACTGGCAGCAGTCAAGGCAAGGACAGTTCTTTGCCCAATAGACCAGTTTTGCCAAAAAGAAAACAGGTACCATATGGAGTGTCTTCATTGCCCATCAGTCTTTATGGAGTAGATTGGTGTTGCCAGGAGCAGTTGTGTCTCATGCCAACAGAATTTCTAAATTATTAAACCATTAAATGTTGTATTCTGTAGGTCTTTGGCATGTTTGAAGATTACCTGTCTATGTGGAGTATATCTCTGTGCATCTAGAGACCCTAACTAACATAACTATAAATTGTGGCAAACATGGGTGACTATTAACCTTTAATTCTTAATAACCTATATAGCTTAAAGACTAAAGCTTTACATTATAAAAATAATCAATTTTTAAGCATATGTACAGCATAAGGACAATCTCAAGATTGTAACAATATATAAAATATCTTAACCAGAGGTAGAGATGTATAGTGCAATATGACAAAAATAATCTTAATTTGTATTACTACACAAAATATCTTAAGCAGAAGTATAAACATACAATATGACAAAATAATTTTATATTTGTGTACAAAGTATTGTAAACAGAAATAGGAATATACATAATATGACAAGTATAATTTTGAATTTGTATCAACATACAAATTATTTTATATACAAAAAGTTTAACATATGTATTAATGTACAACAATCTATACCAATGTAAGTTTTCTAAAACTAAAAGTTGCTAAAATAGTTTACAAGTAGATACACTAATCTGCTTTATTACCCTATCCTATCCCCATTTTTTCTATACCAAATGAGATTTCTGAGTTTAATTATTATTCTGTCCCCAACCCTATAATAACTTATAACCAATCCTGAGAAAAACCAAAAACCACCCATCCCGTTTGTTGGGATAGGGTGTCATTGTCTTAGGATTACTTAAAGCTGTTTTGGGGGCCATGGTATTTCTATGATTAATTATTAACTAAAATAATGGTTTAAATCTCAAGAGAACTAGCTGTAACATTTGTAGCCAGTCTCTGAGTAGTGGGTAAGTTCTTATCTGAAGTTATGTGATGTTCTTCTCTGATGTTTTGGCGATCGTGTTGTAAGAAGGCCAATTTGGAATTGTCTTGAGCAGTTTGTAGTCCAAAGCTGATCTTTGAGTGGTGTTTATTGGCTCAGTGGCGTCATTATGAACCAGGTAGAATGGTTGTTGACTCCTTTTGGAGACTTCAGAGATTGCTATTAGGAAAATTTATTGTTTAATATGGAAAATTTAGACATTATTAATATCAAAATGAAAAGTTTACATTTAAAATATTTATCCAAAGAAAGGCACTGTAGAGTTAAAAATAAGTATGGGAAAAGATAGAATTTTGGGGAGATAATGAAGTTTTGATAGCCAAAGTCCTTAGATTTTTGGTTTTCTTCTGTCCCACACCAGGTGACTCTTAGGATATGAGACAGAAACTGATTTTTTTTTTTAACATGCTTGGATTTAGAGAAGGAGAGAGCCATGCTCCAACTCCAAAACCAGTTTTGATTTTAATTGATTCAGGACTACATATTTTCTGAGAAGTAAAGACATATAGATATTTAGGCAGTGAGATTTTTCCCTGTAGAGAATATTGGTACCTTAGGTCAGAGTTTTCTTTGCTTGATAATTTTTTTTCTAAATAGCTTTCCCTTCTTCTTTAGATGTCTAGATGTCCAAGATTTCTTGAAGGTGGGTATCTCTATTTTCCTGTAAAGAAAAACAAAACAAAACAAAAAACTCAGAGCTCTGCCGCAACCCTTGTTTGTTGAGTTTTCCTTTCAGCATGTCACATTGGTTGATGAAGTATTAAGAGGTCTCTCTTGTTCAAATCGAGTCTTTATAATTTTGCTGGTATCCTTAGCTTTTCTTCTCTTGTGGAAATAAAAGCGAAACCCCTTCCTCAATGTAACACATGTCCTAGTTTCTATTCTGAGGTCAACACATCTTTAAAGTACACAGGCTGATTTAACTCAGCAGTTTTTTCTATTGTCAAATGTCTCTCTGCTGTTTTTGTTTGTTTCTCATTAACATTAAGAAAATTCAAGGTTAATAACGCATTATACAATCTATCTCTGGGGGTCTTAGTTATCCCTACCTGTTTGTTAAGCATTTATTTTAAAGTGCGATTAGATCTTTCTACAACTGCTTATCCTGTAGGATTGAATGGTATATCTGTAATGCTTTATAAGTATAATATATTAATATAATAATATGTTAAGAAAACTTTTATTTTACTAGAGACATAAGCTGGAGCATTGTTAGTCTTAATTTGTACAGGTATTCTCATGATGGCTGTGATTTCTAATAGGTGTGTAATTACAGAATCAGTCTTTTTAGAACTCAAAGCAGTTGCCCATTGAAATCCTGAAAATGTGCCTGTTGTATAGTATATGTATTTTAATTTTTCAAATTCTGCAAGATGAAACACATTCATTTGTCAGATTTTATTTTTTGCATATCTTTGGGGTTACTTCCTGCAGGTGGTGGAGTTTGATTATAGAAGAAGCAAGTAGGACCTTTTGTGTGTGTGATTTCCTTGACTTGTTGCCAAGTGGTAGAAAAAACTTTTTTTAAACCTTTGATATTGACATTTTTTAAAATGAAATTTTGAGGCTTTGAACACTGATAAATTTCATTATTACCTTTTTCTCGGGGACCCGGCAGACCCGTATGTGATCTGATGTGTGTACATATGGGATGATTTCTATTCCTGATTATTTCCTGTAATTGTATAAATAACAAAGTTAATTCTGTTTTATCAGGAATAACTTCAGGTTCAACATGTAAAACAACTCTCTGCATACTGAGAGTCAATAACTATACTGAGAGGTTCTGTTAAATCCATTAGTACCATAAGAATGGCCTACAATCCCAGCTTTTGTACAGAATCATGAGGGCTTTGGGCCACTTTACTTAAATTTCCTGATTTATATCTTGCCTTTCCTGATTTATTTGTATCAGTATAGAACGTAGGGACTCCAGAGATTGGTGTTCTCAAAGCTATTGGCAGAATGGATTACCACAACAGAAGCTGGGTGCATTTTTCTGCTTGAGGGCAGTTGTAGCCCAAGCATCTAAATTCAAAGACTTGGACATCTTAGGGACAGCATGTTGGTTTTCACTTCTCTTTTCAGATATTTTAAAATAATCCTTTTGATATGAATGGCAGTGATTAGCCATATTGTAAAATAGTTTGAGATTCCCCCCCTTTGAGTGTTTTTTTTTTTTCTCTTGTGAGACTTTTCTGCTGATCTTCTGATATGGGCAAACTTTTTCAGCATAGTAGCGTCACCTTTCTGAAGGGCCTCACGATGTTAGTAGTGCTACTTTACTTAATGTAGATGGAAACTGAATTGGTTTCCCAGCACCCCAGGCCCGAATAACCACCCAGAAACTATATTAATTACCACACGGTTTGGCCAACACTCAGGCATATTCCTACCTAACTCTTATATCTTAAACTAACCCATTTCTATTAATCTGTATATCCTCACAAGGCTGTGGCTCCCCTCTAAGGCTCTGGTGTCTTTC
Source organism: Microtus ochrogaster (assembly GCF_000317375.1). Taxonomy (NCBI): domain Eukaryota; kingdom Metazoa; phylum Chordata; class Mammalia; order Rodentia; family Cricetidae; genus Microtus; species Microtus ochrogaster. Next base: position 53,332,838 of record NC_022020.1, read on the forward strand.
TCCTTAGGTAGCTACATGGTGTCTCCTGCCTTTCCTTTCTTCCCTCCTCTATATTTGTTTGGATTTCCTGCCTTGCTCCGTTCTGCCCTGCCACAGGCCAACACAGCTTCTTTATTAACCAATGGTAATAAAACATATTCACAGCTTACAGAGGGGCATCCCACACGGACTTCAGACACGACTTTTATTAAATGTTTGCGGGACAACTTAATTTATAACACAAGTACGAACCTTGAAATTAAATCTTGCCCTTTGTAACCTGTCTCTGAATGAGGACAGGATCACTAGTGTGCCTGCGCCTCTGTGTTGTATGCTGGTAGAGTGTGTGATCAATATTGTGTATGTGTGTGTGAGTTTGTATGATCACCCTTGCCGTTTACATGCTACAGAGATCTCACTGTTAAGAAGCATTGCTCTAGGGATGTATAATTTCTCTCTTCTCAAGATTCTCAAAGCTTAATCTTCCAATTCAGCTAAATCAGCACTGTGGTTCTGCTGCTATTTTGACTTCCTGCATAGCAACTGCGGCAACATTCATTCCATCCTCACTGAAGCCTGTCCTAAGATGTAATAACACAATGAGCCTTACTTGATAAAATTAGTATTAAAGATCATCTCCATGTTCTTGCACAACACCCTTTAATAAAGAGAGGGGTGGATCCATTGACATAGTAGAAGTAGAAATAAAAACGCCCATTTCTGATCAATTGGAATGCTTATTTCTGGGGTGAGCAAGGGTTCCTGGCCTTGTCCTGCAGTGCCTTGTGCGACGATGGCCATTCTCTTGTTACCCTGTATTTCTTGGTTTGTTTGTCTTTTACTTATTGTATGGCCTTATTTGTTAAACTTTATTTTTATTATAGGAAATTTTCTACCCTGTAGGAGAAAAGGCAGTATAGATTTATATAAAATCAATAAGGCATTTGGATTTCTGTGGTAAGTGTTGTTGAATATGTACTGGTTATGGCAAAATTATTCATTTTTAATTTTAGGAACTTTTTAAATATTTTAAATTTTGTATTACATTTAGAAAGAGACTGAGAGAGAGCGTGTGTGTGTGTGTGTGTGTGTGTGTGTGTGTGTGGCATAAGACAACTTACTGGAGTCAGTCTTTTCCTTCCACCATATGGATTTGGGGCCTTAAACTAAAGCCGTCAGCCCTGGCAGCAAGTGCCTCAACCCACTGAGCCATCTTGCCAGCCCAGAGACCTACTAGTGCTGACACGGAAGCCTAATCTCTTTGTTCGGCCCTCCTCACGCCGGGAGGACGCCGAGAAGGTCCCCATAGCGGGTTACAGGCTTTGGTGTCAGCACGATGGAGCCAGCATCACTGTTTGCAGGTTTGTGAATGGTAGATGTGTGAACCAAATGAGTCAGCGTTGCTGTATGAATCTTAACAGAAATAGCTCACATAGTTGGCGCTGCCAATTCACAAAAAGAGTGGTTTTTACAGCTGAGAGCTAATGCTGTTTATAGGTCCTTATTTTGTGATTGAGATTCCATCTGTGAAAGCTAAACTTTAAAAGAGTGTAAGAAAAATCAGGAACAACTTTTTGTTGCCTTTTAACTACTAGGATGTTGCCTGTACCGAATGGATTAGATTTAGACCTTGCAAAGCAGATTTGCTCCACTGTTCCGCATTGGGGTTTAGAATGTTCAGATTCTTGGGTTGCTGGGGCTTAGGTCCTGCTATTAAAATGTAGCTATTTTTGCAATGCTTTGGAATTCACATAAACACTAGGATATTCTGTTTCTGTTCTAAAATTCCTTGTTTTCTAAAAGTTGGCAAAATATTAGAAAAACTTCTCTTAACTGTTCATTTCCTTTCTCTTCTGCATGGTCTGTCTGACTGGTTAGTATTAGTTTATGCGTAATTCGAATGACAGGGTAATAAAAAGTTTTCTCTCAATTTGTTTGAAAATTTGTTCTTCAACTTTGAGTAGCTCAAGGATGCTGAGGTGAAGACTTGGGCTAGTGTGTCTCTAAGTCCCTATCAATGTTAAACTATGAATTTCTAAGAGATTCTAAGACCCTGAGAAGAATCCGCCAAAGCTTTGTATAGAGATGTAGAAAAGACCCCAAATTTGGAGAGATATTTATTATCACTATATTGGTTATAGCCATTTTAATTCATTATTATTGTTGTGGTCAGTGTGTGTGCATGCATGCAGTGGCAGGTGTTTGAAAGTCAGGACAGCTGTAGGAGTTGGTGCGCTTTCTCTCTACCATGTGGGTTCTGGGACTTGAACTCAGATCATCAAGCTTGGCCTCAAGTTCTTCTGTCCACTGAGCCATGTTGGCAGCCTTCACCCTGACAATTTTTATAAGAAATCAAAGGAGAATTATGGTATAAAGGAATGCTATTTTCTTTATTTGAAAAATTCTCTTTTTCACAAAGAGTTAATTTGATTACACAAATGATTTTAACACTGGTTTCTGAGTTCTTCACTTTGCATTATACATATGAAATCACTGTGACTTTGTCATCAAAATGTTTCTAATATTTAATAATCATTGGTTTCTCTAAAATTCTAAATTGGTAGGAATACTCAACAAGGTCCAGAAAGAATAGACAAAACAGTAAATAAAAAGTACTTTGTCTTCTTTCTTTGGTTTGAGTTTTACTCCTTTGAAAACATTTCCTAATTTGGGTGTGTGAAAGTGTAGTTTAGGAATCCAAGAGCATTGCTTCCTGCATTTCAGCAACATGGACCCTAAAGTTAGGTGATTCAAGTTTCTGAACTATCGCACTGACAGAAAGAGCTGGAGGGACTGGGCACTGTATCCAAGAATTACCTGAGAATTTGTGTATTGAAATCTTTACACTTTAATAAATTAACAAAATACCACTAATTAGTTTAGTATAATATTCTTAGCCAAAGAGAGGGCTTCTTGTAAGTGAGCTGTCTACTCCTTAGGGGCAGCCTTGCTATCAGAATCACTTCAGAGAAACTCTAGAAACACCTGCTTAGGCTACAGCTCAAGTCATTGAGAGAAGTGACCTGGGCTGGTACCCAGGTATCGATAGTTTTGAAAGATGTTTAACTAATTCCAATGTGCAGCTGGGGTGAGGGTTTTTAATTTATTGGAATATCATAGGTACCCTACTTGTTAGAAGATCAGAATATGTGAGGGTAGGAAGGTATAGCGGAGATGGCCTTTATAAGAGAGCTCAGATCGTGTTGGAAGCCCGCTTTTATCAACACCAGATGTGTTAACTTCAACAGGTACTTTACCTGGGTCTGAAATTTCTTTGCAGCTTTTCTATTGAAGTTCAATACTTAATTTCATTATAGTATTTTTGGAGTAGTTTCCTGCACCATATGAAGCATTAACAAATTCAGATATCTATTCTCTTTGTTTTGATTCAGGTGGTCATAGGATAAACTTTGAGTCTGATGTTTGGCTAAGGAGTAGCCACTGAGAAATTTGGGATTTTGTGAATTTGAAACTTAGTAGGTTGATATCATTATCTTATAAAGAAGAGCCTGCTAAGCATATCACAGCACAAACTGTTCTAGGGCACTGTTAGGCCTACTTAAAAAAAAATCCAGCTGTTTTGACAATTTACATGGGGGCACATTTATCACAGGCAAGTCCAGAAGCAGATCTTGACATGGAGACAAGGCAGACTTGAATAAATGGGGATTGTGGGGGCTGTGACGGTACCAGTGGGAGGCCTAGATCGCTCTCTGAGGCACCTTCTGCCAGCAGCCTAACAAATAGGCTGTCCTGGGTCAGGAGTTTTCGTGAGGCTCCGGTTAGATTGCTCAGTTATTGGACGGATCTGTTGTTCACTGAGTACCTGTTACAGACTGACCAGTGCAGCAGATACAAAGGATGCAGGGAGGAAAATGTGTACCCTGGGAGGAGTTAGAAGAACAATCAGTTCATACTTTTATTTTATTTGTATTGTATGTGTGTGCGCGCCTGCCAGTGTGCATATGCATGTTCCTGTGTGTGTGGAGGCCAGAGGTAAACACTGTATGTCTTCCTTGAGCCTTTCATATTATATATAGTAGTAGTAGTAATAGTAATAATAATAATAACTTATTATTTGAGATAGACTCACTGAACCTGGAGCTTGCTGATTGGTCACACTGTCTGGCCAGCAAGCCCCTGGAATCCTCCTTTCTCTGCCTCTCCCTTGCGGTATTTGAGGTACATGCTGTTGTTCCCATTTTGTGTGCGGGGTAGCTGGGATTCAGACTCAGGTCATACTTTGTAGCCAATGCAGCAAAGCAAACCCCTTTCCACTGAGCCATCTCCCCAGCTCCAACTCTTCAGACTCTTTGGAGAATTCATGCAGTAAATTATTTTACGGGGGCTGGTTTTTCTCTCCTTTTCTTTTCTTTTTGGAGACAGGTTCTAATTATGTAGCCCAGATGAGCGTCAGACTCACAATCTTAGTGCCTCCCTCTCTGGAGTGCTTAGACTGCAGGTGTGTGCACCACCATGTCTGGCCCTGTCTGTACTGTCAGCCCCACGTTCCCATGCCTCCCTGTACACAGCAGGCATGAGACATTGAGTTATGGGAACAAATGAACCAGCCTCATGTCGATGCATTCCCTTGCTGCTTTTAGGTTCCATATGAATGGGAACATGGTTGTCTAACTTTAAAGCCTTCCAAACTATAACAATGGCATATTCTTCATGTAGAGTCTGACCATTTTGGTGACCCCAAGACCCTTGTTTTTGGCTAATCTTTTTTTTTTTACACTTGGCATTCGTCTGAACTCCAATATTCCTCGTGGAAATGAAGATAAATTTTTCTCTTGACATTCCCTTTTTCCATTAAGTTAAAAATCGTTGCTTCGTAAGTGAGATTCCAAACATCTGGATTTTGATCTTTCCACCATACAGGATGATAGTTTAGCTCTGGCCACATCTGGACCGTGCAACCTGATCACATTCGGCACACAGAGTGTCTAACTCAGGTGGTGCAGCCAACCAAGAGCTTGTGGAATGCACTTGGATCCTGTTCTCCTGATATTTTACACACGGTCGGGGTCTGGGTTTTTTTTTTCCTCTATCCTCTCTGATTGTGGACGAATGGGAAAGTTAAAATGCTGCTCTCAAAGACCCGCAAAGATTCTTTGACTTAATTTCTGTTCTTTGTGGCAGGTAATAGTGTCTCGGATTGCAGTCATGCCCTCAAATGGTCTCAACAAGTGCAACCCTCCTCAGGGTTAGCAGAGCTGGTGGGAGACACTGAGAAGCTACACACAGTCTCTCTCCCTCTCTCTCTCTCTCTCTCTCTGGATTTTTATTTTAGTGGGAAGTTGGAGTTGAAATGACCTGATATTTGATACGGATCTGCTGCTCTTGTCTGAGCCAGGAATTGGGCCTTGACAGCTGAGGACACTGTGATAGTTGCCATCGCTGGGAGCCTGTGATTCTTCCTGACATTCCCCCTATTAGCCACCTACTGTGTGAATCCCCTTAATTTCTGTGGGTACTTAAGAGTTCAAGGTGCTATGTATGGCTGTTTATGCGACTGGTTATATTTTGTTATGTAATCTTTCACCCTTAATTGCTTAAAAATATTTATAATGTGTTAAGTTGGAAATTTTATTTCAAAGTCCCATTTAGGTGACTATTATTTCCAAATATGGATTTATACTGTTAAGGGATCCTGTGTTCAGTACAACAGGGATTTGGGTGTGGGCTCCATACTGTTTTATAATCCATCAATGTGGTCTTTCACACCCAGGCTTCTTAGGTCGAGAGCACTGTGATTTTTCCTGTCTTATATTATGAAACATATTATGTATATTATATTTTATAGTATATACATATACATACACTGTTCGTTAACTTTGGCATGAGAGGAATGAATCCTAGAATGGCTTGAATATTTTTGCCACAAAACAAGAAGTTGGAAGTGAAATTTTTGAGCCTTCTCAAGTCGAATTAGATCTCCTAAGTTCAACCTGAGCCTCTGTTGTTTGTTGTTGGAATGTGGGCTATGGGAGGCTATCAAGGCTTTTTTTTTTTTTTCCCAGAATGACTCTTGCAGGGCAAGCAATGGAAGGAAGTACCATGTACCCATTTGTAGGTAGCACTGTGTCATAGGCAGGTGTTAGAGTGTTGCGTGTTGCAAAGCGGGATCAGCCTCACCCAGAAGGCCCTTCTGAGTTCAGTTCCCTGGGCTTATCTAGATAATCTCATGGCCTGCACACGGCAGGTGGGGGGCGGTGGCAGCGACTGCTTTTGAGTACCCAGCGAGCGCTGACTGCCTCATGCTTTGTTTCGTGCTTTTTTCAGAGTGCAAATTCACCTGCACCAGCGGCAAATGCTTGTATCTCGGTTCACTGGTCTGTAACCAACAGGACGACTGTGGGGACAACAGCGACGAAGAGAGCTGTCTCCTGGTGACTGAGCACCCACCTCCAGGCATCTTCAACTGTAAGTCCCTCTGACTCAGCCTTGCGACGTTGTGTCTGATGGTGTTTTGAAACGGATGGGAGGTGGAAAGTTATGTTTCCTAGTTACAGGAGAGAGAGATGCCTTTCCACCAAGGTTTCCTTCTGGGTTGGAAGATGGCGTATGTGAGATGGAGAACTCTTGCGTTTCTGTAGGTGCTCACTGGTGCGGTGATTTGTAATTGGGCTTTACTGTTGATCTGAGAAGCCCCAGTTGGTTCCAAGAAAGCAGATTCTGTGTTCTTCACAGAGCTTTAGAGACCTTTTTGAATTTATGACTTCAGAAATGATTTTAAGTAAATGAAGACAGGTCCGTAATTATTCACAAAAATAGAAATATTTACACAAGACTCCTAAAGGTTCTGGTTGTATGTTTTGCTGTTAAATACCAAAAGAAAATAAAGCATGTGTCAGGTCTTTACACGTATTACTCTCGAGCTGAGACTCAGGACACTGTCTTCAACTTGAAAAAGTGAGATCGGAATCTGAAATTCATTGGTTTTTATGATTATTATGACAAGGAAGAGGGAGAATGCAGTTTTGAAACACTCCTGAATTCTGTTAGGAAAAATAGTTTTATTATTTCTGGTTTTCCACGAACCAACTGAAGTGGGTTGAGGGTGAGCATCCTTTTGTATCCGCCTACCTAGGGAGAACGCTTGCCATGCTGGTCCTTGCTGTGTTCTGATAGCTGCTTTCCCCAGATCCAAAGCTGACATTAGAGGCTTGGTCTCCAGCCCATGGTACTGTTATGAGGTGGTAAAACCTTAGAGGCATGGTACCTCCTTAGGGGTGCTCTGCCTTTCATAAAGAGATTTTGGGACCCTGGGTCCTCAGGTTTCTGCTATGTAGCCCAGGCTGGCCTCAAGCTCACAGCAGTTCTCCTGCCTCAGGGTCCTAAGTGTCGAGATTACAAGGTGTGAACTTGCATGCCCTCTTTTCCTGGCTTCCTTGCTGCCATGAAGTGAGCACTTTTGTTCTACAGCTTGCTCTTCGATACCATAAGCTGCCTTGGCAGAGGCCCGGAGGCAAATGGGTCCAGTTGCCCATGGATGTAAAACTGAGATGAGCTAAGCCTTCCCTCTTTTGTTGGTCATTCTGAAGTGTTTGTTCTGGTGATATGAAGCTGAGAGGTGAATTCTCTTCATGGGGGTCTTCTTACTGAGATGGGTCATTTCAGATACAGTCAGCCTCTCCTGTACTGAGACCACTTTGAGGCATTATGTTTGGCAAAAATTAAATCTGGGGATGGTTAAGAGCACTGCTGCTCTTGCAGAGGACCTGGGTTCAGTTCCCAGCACCTACATGGCAGCTCAAAACTATCTGTAACTCCAGTTTCAGGGGTTCTGATGATGCCCTCTTTTGACCTCCATGGGCAACAGGCATGTACCTAGTGTACAAACACCCACACAGATAACACAGTCAATGCACATAAAATAAAGTCTTTTTTAAATTAAAATTTTGTGTGGAAAATAGACTGCAAAAATGCAATTGCCGTAAACTTGAAGAGGGTTAAGAAAAATTAAAAACCCACATTTTCTTCTACCCCTACTTTAGGGGAAAAGCATGCATGGTCCTAATATAAAAATAACTACATTCTGGTGAATTTTAAGCCTGCTACTTATGCTTGCCATATTCAGGAGTCTCAGTGTTTGTTTTCTCAAGAATGTTTGTTTTATCATTTTAAACTTTATTTCAATTTTAAAAGATGCTGGTTATTTGCTGTGTTTGGGCCTGCACATGCGTGAGTGGGCATGCGTATTCATGGAGGCACGTGTGGAAGGCCAGAGGTTGATTTTGAGTGTCCTGCTCAATTGCTTCTCCAACTCACCCCCCCATGTGTTTTCCTGAACCTCAGGCTTGCCATTTTGGCTAATGTTGGTTGGCCAGCGAGCCCCCCAAATTCTGCTTTTCTCTACCCCCCACCACACAGATGTACACAGTCACATCTGGCTTTTATGTGGATGTTCATCAGGTCCTCACGCTTGTGTGGAAAGCCCTTGACCCACCGAGCCGCCTCTCTGGCCTCTGAATTTCCTTATATTGGCTGTTTTTCGAGTTCTGTCTTCATGTGCTAAGAAGACATGTCTCGAGGGTCAGGACTGGCTCTGCACTTCCTTTAGCATTAGGCCCCCTGATTTCCTTCAATTAGGTTTGTGCGGTAGCGTTTGTATCGTGCAGCTGTCTAGCTGTGTGGGGTGGTCTCACTTCCTGCATATGGGTCCTCTGAAACATTTGTTGACTGGCAGAGGGAAGAGGACACAGGGAGGAGGGTAGCGGAGTGAAAGGGGGGATTGGGAACTGGGTGGAGCCAAGAACACTGAGGGCCCCTCTGTCTACCTTTTCCATGAACACTTCAAGCATTTTTGAGCACATCTAAACTATAAAATGTTCTCTTTTTTTTTTCTTTTCTGCACCATGGTGGGAATTGATCCCAGGACCTTACACGTCACAGACAAGTATTCTACCACTGAGCTACCTACCAGTCCTCTGTTTTGCTTTGAGTCATAGTCTTATCAAGCTTCCCATGCAGGCCTTTAACTCTGTGGTTCAGGTAGGCCTTGAACATGCTGTCTTGCAGTGTCAACCTCCCAAGTAGCTGGGATTACAGACCTGTATCACCAGGCCTGGTTAAATGTGCTTTGGATGCATACGCTTGTTTCAAACTCAACTGCTGGGATAGGGTCCCAGTAATACAGCTTTCTCAGGAACAGGCAGCAGGTTGTTTTTCCCTGTGCCCCAGAGCTACCATCTGCACAGTCAGGGCCCAAGAGATGGCTCCTGTGTGCACTGCAGGGGAAAGGGACAATCCAAGTAAGTCATTTAGAAACATGCAAGACTTAAGCAGTTGGTGAATACAAAGTTATCCCAAGCTAGACTGATGGATTAAGATCCTGGCCCTAGGACTTAGCAGTTAGGCAGGTTGCTTTTGCATGAGGAAGCGATTGAATCCTCTAAGGCCTAGATTCTGGTATCTATGAAATGGGCATAATTTCTGTCATATAAAATTGTACATGCGCTTAATGAAAGACCTGGGAAGTGTGAGCTACATAATTGTATTGTCCTTCCTCTCTCTTCCCCTTCTCTCGCTCATCTCTCCTTCCTCTCCCCCTCCTCCCCTTGCTCCTCCTCTTCCTCCCGACATTTTGTTTGGGCATCCCTTGGGGAGCTGAATCACCATAGCTTCGTATAATTTGCCTTCAATGTCACCACATTGCATATGTAATATGTTTCTAGGTGTTCCAGAATGAGTGCATTCCCAGAAATCAGTGTTTCTCCTTGGCAAGATTCTCTAGGGGCTGTGCCAGCTGAAGGTGTCTGTGGCATGGCTGAGAACTACCTGTATGCTGCCTCTGCTGAAATACCAGGAGGAGGAGGCCCATTTGTACCATAAGGAACACTCCCCGTTTTTGACTTCTTTTCTTTCTTCAGTCAAACCGAGAGGCTAATTTAATATGGAATGAGTGTATGCTTTCTCTCCCTATGTCTCACCTGAAGAGAACATGAAACACAAATTGGCTCCTACTAGCTTCCGTGTACTGTGTCCTCGGGCAGTTGGTGAGCTTCCAATGGATGGCACATACTTTTATTCAGTCATCTATGGTGGATTTCTAGAGCAGACGGACAGTACGCCTTGAAAAAATTAAATCCTTGTGTATGAAATATGCACACACACCCCAGAACAACAACAAAACCTCACCTAGTGGCCCTTGTTCTTATCCTATTTTGAAAAGGTCAGCTTATTTGACCTGCTTTGTTTCATTAGAGAAAATGTTGAATATTACAATATTTGATATTTAGAATGAAGCAAAGTGGACCTTCTGGATGTCCAGATGAACTACATCAGTGTTTTGCCTCTTCCCCGGGCTTCAGATATGCATGTGTGCTCAGATGTCTGTGAGACGTCTCATCTGATAATGTTTAGCATGAATTAAAGTTAGAACGGAAACCCCACTGGTACTCATAGCCAGCTGTATGAACAGCCTTTTCCCTTCAGAAAGTGTTTTGGAACCCAGGTCTAGACATAATCTGGTTTCATCTGTCCCTCCACTCACCTATCGCTGACCAGATACTCATTAACTGAGGGAAGATTATTTCACTCTGAAACCAAAATCTGGGCAAAACTCTATGAAGGCTAGGCTAGCATTGCTTATCTCATTGAGAATGTTTCCATAAGCATCATTCAATGGAAGAGAGAACGTTCCGGTGGACCAAACTCCCAGCTTTTCTCATCTCTCTACTTTGGCTGTTATGTTGTACTCAAAATATTACACTCCTGTGCTGTGGGATAATGCTTTGTACACTGTAAGATTTGTCACTTGTATTGGTTTAATAAAATGCTGATTGGCCAGTAGCCAGGCAGGAAATATAGGTGGGGTGACCAGTCAAGAAGAATTCTGGGAAAAGGAAGAGAGAGAGAGAGAGAAAGAGAGAGAGAGAGAGAGAGAGAGAGAGAGAGAGAGAGAGAGAGGAAGGCAGAGGCAGTTGTCACTCAGATACTGAGGAAGCAAGATGAGAATGCTGCACTGATAAAAGGTACCGAGCCATGTGACTAAACACAGACAAGAATTATGGGTTAATTTAAGTTATAAGAGCTAGTTAATAATAAGCCTGAGTTTACAATTAATATAAGCCTCTTTGTTTCTTGGGACTGAATGACTGTGGGAACAGGTGGGACAGAAACTTCCTGAGCATTAAATATACAAATAAGATTAGTTTTCAAGTGCCTTGTCTGGTCATTGTACTAGCCATCGTGGTGGAATGAAGAAAACAAATCCTGCTGTTACACTGCTGAGAGTTGGAAGGAAAACACGTAGAAAGATAACTGCAAACGGACCTCGGAAGCAATGGATGATTGATCCTAACAGTGTAGGGTTTAGTGAAGACAAAATTATTCCCCTTGTGCTAGTAATTGTGGCTTCAGAAAGAAGGCGTTCTAAACAATTAGGGAAGGATGCTGGTGGGGTTTTAAATGGCAGGGATGAGGAATAACAGTGAGGATGGTGCAGTCCTGGACAGGGATGAGGCAGCCTGACCTGACAAGGTGTGTCTACTATGGCTGAGCACAACGTGAGACAGAGTTGGAAACTAGGCTGGGGTCAGAGAGGAGCTGGCACGTGATGCTATGTCATTGCATATGGTTTGCTGTGCCCAGAGCCTGATGCTAACGGGCGTCCTCGGCTAACCAGCCATGTGCTGCCTTAGTGTTCCTGTCCAGTTGGGGTTTCCCTTTACACTGTATGGTCACTGCAACTTGATGGGGGTGGGGCAGGGGTGAGGAACTGAGCTCCTATGGCCTTCTAGATGCTATAGTCTACACAGTTTGGAAACATCTGGGCATGCTCAGTCTTAAGCAATCACTACTGAGGGATCTGTGCCACAGACGTTTGGAGGAAACCTAGAGTTGAAAAGTGACAGCCGTCAGGAACGACTTCTCACTTTTAGCTTGGGTGGAATTTCCAGCTAACCAGAAAGGATCCTATTCAGAGAAAGTGGGGAGCACAGAGACTCCTATCCTCACCAGAGGCAGAAGCTGCTTCCTTCCCTATAGGTGGCCTCATAAAACTGACACTCACAATCAAAGGAACAGAAGCCAAATAAAAGTGCCCAATTAAGCCAGCATTTTTAACTTCAAAACTTTTTCCTGAAAGAAACCTCTCCCTGCCCCCATGCCAGTTAGGGTAAAAACAAAACAAGACATAGTCTGAGCAAACTGCTTTCCTTCCCAAACCAGCTTCTCAGCTTCTTCAGTATTGTCTCCAGTGACTCTCTGCACCAAGCAGAAACTACCGTTGGTTGCCTCCTAAGCTTTCAGGTATCTTTGTGCTTGAGAACTTTGAACCTTGTAGAAAAATCTGACCGTGACCGGGCTTACAGCTGCTAGATCTCTGTTGTTGCTTCTACAGTTATTGCAGTAAGCATTATAAATAATTCTCCATATCATGAAATATCCTAATAGATTGTGCACCTAGTTCCCTAGTTGTCTCATTTGCCTCTGGGTTTGGTTTTTGTTTTCTTATTAGTTCTGTGGGTGTTTCAAAATAATGAAGTTCAGTATGGCCACTTCCTGCACACCCTGTTTGTTGATCCTCGTCACCCTGCTTGGCTTCCCCACTTCCCTTCCTCCCTTCTTGATGGTTCTCTTCCTTCTCCTTGTGCCCCATCCTCACCTTTTACTTTCAAATTCTGTGTTTTAGTTTGTTCTGTGTACAGTTTGTTTGGATCAGGATCCAAAGCCAAAAACATGGTGATGGTGGTGGTAGTGTGGGGATACTCTTGAGAACTTAGATTCCCCTCCCAAACCCCTTTCTCTCGTTCCCATTCCTCTCCTGTTGTCACTGTTCATGGTCTGGATTGTTCATTTTATAGACTTCCCAAGCCAAATTTCCCCTTTCTCCGTGGTATCAGTGAATATGCTCCTTCGTTCCTTGCCATTCCTGTTTTCTTGATTGATTGGGCAACGTGGAGAGATTCGGTGGTGAGCACGGTATGCACAGGGGTCAGCTGTCTCTCGTCAGCAGGCTTGTTGTGTCTTTATGTGCTGTTCCTGACTGCAAAACGGCCAGAAACTAACTCTGTACTTTCCCCTGTTAACTTATCTATAAGGAGATGTTCCCATCAATGGTATGATCAGTTGCCCTGAGGTGTCTGCCATACAGGATAAATTCATTTAAATCCGAGTGGTTTCTTGATGCTTCTTCAATTACAACCGATGATATTTTTCTTGTTAAAGACCGAGGAGTTGAAATAGCTGGGTGCACACATTCAGCTTCGGTAGGAGCCCTTTCTACTTCACTCCAGGAGCCAACTCCCAGATCTCTGTGTATTCTTGCCTGTTTTCCACCTGCTGCCATGCAACTTCATATTTATATGATTTCTATTTTCTTGGGGCCTGTTCATTCTGAATTCATTGCCTTCTGCTGAGCCTGCCTGTCAGGCCCTGTACTCAACTGTCCAGATCCTCCCATGGGCCTTGATTGCCTACAGGTACCTCATTGTTAGTAGACACTTGATGTGGGATTCCCCTCTGTATGTTGTGAATATGTTTTATTACCATTGGTTAATAAAGAAGCTGCTGTGGTCTATGGGAGGCACAATATAGCTAGACAGGAAAGCTAAACTAAATGCAGGGAGAAAGAAGGTGGGGTTAGGCAGATGCCATGTAGCTGCCCAAGAAGCAAGATGTGAGGTAATAAACCACGAGCCTCATGGTAAAATATAAAGTAATAGAAATGGGATAAGATATAAGAGCTAGCTAGGAATACGCCTGAGCCGTTGGCCAAACAGTGTGGTAATTAATTAATTTAGTTGCTGTGTAATTATTTCAGTCTGGGTAGCCAGGAAACAAAAATGCAGTCTCGGTTTACAGGCGCTGCCCTGAGTCTGTCCTGCATAAGCTTCCAACACCACTGCGTGTCTTTCCGGTTTCCTGGCCAGATCCCTCTTCGTTTTCATTGCTCATCTCAAGTCTCCCAGCTGCCACTCACTTCCTGGATGGCTCTCTATGACCACAGCTCTCACAGCTGCTTCTTCTAGAATCACCTGTTCATCACCGAATCCGGCAGACAGCTTTTCCTATTTCCTTTTCACTCTCGGTCTCTCCCTCCCTCCGTCCCTCCGTCCCTCCGTCCCTTCGTCCCTCTGTCCCTTCCTCCGTCCCTCCCTCCCTCCCTTCCTCCTTCCCTCCCTTCCTCCTTCCCTCCCTTCCTTTCTTATTGACCAGTCTTTTCTCCACTGTTGATAGGATTGTTTAGTTCTTTTTTTAAGGCTCTCTGCTCCCTGGGATCACAGGCTCTGTTTTCCAGCTGCCAATCTTGATGGTCCCACCCTCTCCTTTGGCCTAGGCTTCTCCAAACAATCACATGGCATTGTGATTATTCCCTTGTCCTTATCTACAGCCAGACTGATGTTTGCAACTGCTCGTAAAGACTCTTTCCAAGACCCACAGGCTCTGTGCATCTGGTACCTGGCTTCTTATTTCTTCCTTACCTCTAGGCCAACCCTTGTGTTTCCATTGTCTGACTTAGTGATTTGTCTACCAGTTTCGTCAAGTGGGCCACTCTTTTCTGACTCTACCCCATAACCAGAAATACATTATCCTATGTGGAGGCCTGTATGCCTTTGTGCCCTGTCAAGGCATTATCCATCAACACATGCACAGGTTAAGTCTCAAAGGATGCTAGGTTCTTGGAAGGCAGGAACTACGCTTACCATTTTGTATGCTTGCTGCTCTTCCCAGAGCATTGACTTTACCTATTAGATGCTTGGAAAAGTATGCTTCCTCTGCTACTATTGTATGCCCTTCAGAGTACCGGCCTGTAAGGTTTCTGCTGGAGTCTTAGCTTCACCTAGCATAATACATGGCACATACAGTGTAGTGAGCATGGTCTTATAAATAGTTGTTGAGTCAGAATGTGAAGTAGTTTAGAAAATTCATGTCTGATCAGAGGAGGAAAAGGCTGTTGTTTGCTTGGCTTGGTATATAACTAGTGGAACTGGGTCTCAAAATATCCATACTGTCTTAGCAGGGAACCCTGATTGCTCTTTGGGCTGATGAGGGAGGGGGACTTGATTGGGGGAGGGGGAGGGAAATGGGAGGCGGTGGCGGGGAAGAGACAGAAATCTTTAATAAATGAATGAAGAAAGAAAGAAAAAAAAGAACTACGTAATAGAACAAGTCAAAGACAATACAAGGTCTGGCTTTGCCAACTTATCTGTCCTTAAAGGTGTATTTGGCTACCATAGATACCAAATTAACCAAAATATAAGCCTGCTCCAATGCAAGTATTTTTCCTAGGACCTACAACATGGTAGAATTTGTGCCTTGTAATGGGAGAAGACTCTTAAACCAGGCAACCCTTTGAATATAAGCATTTGCATTTTAAAACAGTGTACACACGACTATTTCATGCCCAGAAAAAAAAGTGAAATGTTCCTCATTGTATCGTAAAGAAGTGAATGTGTGTGTGTGTGTGAGAGAGAGAGATCTATATAGATGTGTGTATAGTAAGTCTCTATGTAGTATGTTTAACTACATATATAATTGTCTATGATGTGTGAATGTGGGGGTCTGTGTGTTTGTGTGTGAGTGTGAATGAATGTACATGTGTGTGAAGTGTGTGTATATAAGTGTGAGTGTGTAACTTCAGTTTCCTGATAGTCTTACCAAGTCTCTTCTTTCAGTGTATTCTTTCTTTTTTATTTTTATTTTTTTTTTATTTATTAAGGATTTCTGCCTCCTCCCCGCCACCACCTCCCATTTCCCTCCCCCTCCCCCAATCAAGTCCCTCTCCCTCATCAGCTCGAAGAGCAATCAGGGTTCCCTGACCTGTGGGAAGTCCAAGGACCGCCCACCTCCATTCAGGTCTAGTAAGGTGAACATCCAAACTGCCTAGGTTCTCCCAAAGCCAGTACGTGCAGTAGGATCAAAAACCCACTGCCATTGTTCTTGAGTTCTCAGTAGTCCTCATTGTCCGCTATGTTCAGCAAGTCCGGTTTTATCCCATGCTTTTTTCAGACCCAGGCCAGCTGGCCTTGGTGAGTTCCCGATAGAACATCCTCATTGTCTCAGTGTAATCTTACACTAAAGGTGTTTAAGCACTGCTTAAAGAAAATCCTTCCTTGTAGGTACAGTGTAATAGTCATTTTAAACAATGACTTAAGGCCCAGGCTGTCCTTAACATAGAATATTAGGTTCTGAGTTCCAGGTATAGAGTCATTGGTTGTGGCTTTAGAACAGCTTGATAAAGTCTCCTGTACCTCGACTCTATCCTCTCCAAAGTGAGGATTAGAATACTGATCTCTCTCTTTCGAGGATCTAATGAAATAGCGCAGAACAATCAATTACAGGAATGCCGGCACATGGCAAATATTCACCAAATATCCCCCCCCCAGGCCTGGAGGCCTATGGCTTCCTGGGGGCAGAGTGGGGTGGCAAGGAAGCTTCTGTTTGTTGAGGGCCAGCTGTTTGTACGCATCATCTCATTCGCATCTCTTAAGGCATGGAGAAGGCATCCTTAGGATGGAGAGATTAGCTAATTGCTTCAGTCCCACAACCAGAGCCAGTCGCTGGGGCTGGGAGATTGAATTCAGCTGTGTTTTTATTTTTGCGCATGTTTTTCCCCCTCGATGCTATTTTTTTAAAACTAAGATAGGGTTTTACTAATTACTTCTTAAAAGATTTTTAGGATTTGCGGTGCAGAGATCAAAGAGTCTACTATCTTGGTGGCCGTAGAGGTGAGTGCTCCAAGAGCAACTATTTGCATAAGAAGGTTTAATTAATACACAGATTTTGATTGTCTTGGTTTCACACTGGATTTTCAAATAAAACTATGAAAAACAAACTCGGCAGCCCCAGCATGTCAGAAACCATTGGTATACTGACCTGTCCTGGAACCCGGCTGTCCAGCTCCGTCTGTGTTCGACCTTCCTTATTAGAAGCCGAGCTCTGAAGATGTGCTGTTAGACTAGCTCTAGTTCAGCTACAACCACACCCTAAAGCCAGCGTCATCCAGCAGGTGCTTTCAGGGCTGGACCTTAATGTCTCTCCGGAACTTGCCTGGGTGCTATGTCCCTTTCCATTCTTCAGGGTGCCAGTGGAGGGATGGAACCTCGCTGGGGAGGACATGGGACAAGGGTCTTCTGCGTGCTTAGTGCTTAACCCTGGGTGGATACCTTGGTCAAGGCCAGTAACAAAGGCTGTCCTGTAAGAGCAGTGGCTTCTGTGACAGGAATCATTGCCCCCTCTTTCAACTTAAGAAAAACGAGTGTATGGAAATACAATTACAGCCATGGGACAGTGGTCCAGGAAAGCATTTCAAGCAAGGTGAGGGCCAGGATATGGGGGTCTCTGGGCTGCCCCAGGAGCTGTGCTGGCTCCAGTCGCAGCAGGTTGTCACTGGCCACAAACTTACCTGGGTGCTTGATGTAGGGGATGGGCCACGAGGGGTGGAAACACCGGCCTCCGAGGCCCCTTCCCTGTCCCCTTTTGTTTGCTACCATTGTTCCTCCAAGATAGTTTCCAGATCAGTTGAAAAACCTTGCAGGGTCTTGAACTAAGTATTTCTGCCTTTCCAAACAGACAAAGGTGGAGAATGAACAGGAGGGAAAGTCTAACACACCGGGCCTCGTCTTCTCCTGCCGTGACGCTAAATTTACTCAGATTAAAAACAGCCTCTCAGATTTACATTTTGATTCTGTTGCTGCTTTCCTGTGTACAGGGCTGTCCTACTTCAGATGAAACTTATCCACTTCTTTAAATATTTAGTAGTCTAGCGTGGATGTTAATGAAAGTCTGGTGGGGGCTATTTTGGGAATCGCAACAATGATAGTAATTCTCAGTGTCAGATTCCTGCTTTGCAAAGGGAAAGAGGCATGGGAGGGGGGAGAGAAGGACGAGGAGGAGGGAGAAACGGTTTCAGTTCTAATAGAGTTTGCCATCCGCTGGGCTGTGCCAGACAGAATGGGTCATGAATACTGTCTAGACATTCTCTGCCTGAGCAAAGCCTCGGTCTCTAAGGACACACAGTGAGACGCCTGCCGGCTTAAGTAACTGGGGAAAGTCAGGGCAAACTCTCCTGCAATCAGATAGAAATCAATTCGAATCCTGCTTCCTCACGGAGGCCCAGGAGCTGAGGGGAGGGGAGGGGAGGTATGTTAGGAGAGAGCCCCTCCCTCCCCACGCTACTGATCAATTTTAGTGCAAACTTTTCAGCTATTAAGATCGTGAAAGGTCAGTTGTAATAAGGTAACATTACCAATTTAAACTGTGTTCTGTCACCGAATGCAGGATAGAATTCAGATCCAGGCCCCAAAGGACAGAGAGAACTGTGATAGAAAGTGGTCATTGACTGGCCTATGTTGTTGTGTATTGAAGAACCTGGTACACTCTGGTGGAAAGTGTTGTTCCCGACTGTTCATTTTCTAGGGGTTAGGCTCTTGATTTGAAAGGGTTTAGAGATGGGCACTCGGCTTGACCTGCCTTATGAACATCTGAGAGCCTCCCAGAGTAGGGGCCCTCGAGGGGCAGTTCTACTACTGTGCTGTACAAATAAGATTAAAAATCCCCATGCGCCCCATACTTGGCTGTGCTCGCCCAGAGATCACAGTAATGGCTATTTGACTCATTGTTTCCTGTGCCGGAAATGATGCTTGCATGATGCTGGCAGTGTGTGTCTGTTCCAGAGCCTGTTTACGTGAACGTGGTGAGTGGGGTGGGTGAGGTGAAGGTGGGGTGCCACTAACCAGACGGGCAACGGCTCAGCTTCCTAGAGAACATCTCACTGGTTGATTTGGTAGTGATGGGTCATGATTGATGGGTCATGATTTTGCTTGTAACAGTCTGTGCAATGGTCTACAGTGGCGTCTGCAAGGGACCATTGTTGTGGAAGCTGAATTTCAGAGATGTCATGTGATTATGGATCTAGTTCAGAGGTGGAAGTCATCCTTGAGATATAGCCTCAGTTGGCCATCAGAGTGGCTAGGTTTTAGTTATGTCTCATGGAGACAAAGCGTAGGGCTTTTCATAAAGAAAAAGACGACAGCCTAAATCTGGCAGTGACCGTCCTTTCTCTCTGTGCGCTCCTGTTATGTGCCAAGAATTGATAGCAGACAGAAACGACGATGATCTTTGCCCTTTTCCTTCACAGAAAGCAACAGGAGACTGACAGCTGAGGAACAGTCTTAGTGTACTCACTGGAGAGGAAAGAAAGAGAGCCTCAGTTTCCAGCACTGGCAGGTCTCAGGAGTGAGCAAGCCTGACCCAGTTCCAGATGGTGCTTGTCAGAAATAGCACCAGAGCGGTCCAGAAGGTACTGTGGCCCCTCAGAAAGTCGGCCTTCCCTAAAGCCTCGCCCGCTGTCTGCATTCTCTTACACTTGGGGCGTAAACCGTCTCACCTGTGAGATGACCTGCAGGAGCTAATGTCTGTGGGAGAGATGTCAGATGTGTGGGTGTGATGCGTAGGTGTGATGTCACGCTTCCCCTAACTGCGTTGGTGCCTGCCCGGGAACCACACTTGGCAGATCCACAGCCTCTAGTTTCTGTAATGTCCATCTGCCCATGCTGGGTTCAGCTATGTGCCATGGTCATAAGAGTATAGTGTTACCCCAAACCACTGAGCGAAAATGTATCCTGATTTAGAAGGGGCATCTAATATGAGTTGGACACCGCGGGTGGCTCTATTGTGGATGTTACCTCTTTGTCTTTAGTTTGAGTTCTCGGTGTCTGCTGCATTGTTCTAAAAGTCAGGAGAGAAAAAAGCCAAGTTAAACCTTTGCTTCTTTATTCCTGGGGGCCTGGATAGTTCCTGATGAAGGGAAACAGTGCAGTGGGGAGGGGGCAGGCGTTGCCATCCTATCTGGCCAGGCTGTGGTTGCCTTGGCAGGTTCAGTCCAGTTGTGTCTTTGTGGAGAGACAGAGGTTGAGTCTGTCAAGAAAATGGTTTGCCTGCTAACTCTTGACAGGAGCCTGTCTGTAGCTAGCTGGATAGAATCCTCCAGAGAGAGTCAGCCAAAGAGAACACACCGTGGAGAGACGCTGTTCTCTCTGGTACACCTGCTTACGACGACGTTGAAACACTGAGTGTTGGTTACACGAAGGGAGGAGTCAGATGAAGAGGCCCAAAGAGTCTCCAGCTGTTTCTGATCTACTTAGGAGTCGTGCTGACCTTCCCGCAAGGTCATCAGGATCCAGTAGCCACTGTGCCTTCATGCTTCGTGATTTCTGGTCTTACTCAAATGTTAGGCATTTTAACAGGAAACAATAAAACTAGACCGATTCACTTCACAGAGTTGCTACAACATAAAGTGTTAAAAGTTGGTATCTGGACTGGGGAATATTCTAGAAAAAAAACCCACACACTTGAGGTATTTACATGCAAAAAGTAATATAAATTTTTCTCTTTTTGAAGTATATTTCATGGAGGACATTTCTGTGGGTAGTGAACTTATGAGCCGCCAAGTTAGTCTCTGTGGGAAGTGTGGAGTGTTCAGGACCTTTTCTACATTCCAACTTTCTTTTATCTGGAGCTAACCTAGAGCACCTAAGAAGATCTGTTATGATGCAGACCAGGTCTTTAGTCCCAGTGCAGGAGATAGAGGGGAAGCTCTCTGAGACCCGGTGCATGTTGAACCACCATCAAGAATAGGGCAATGGTGTCTGGAGAACCCTCCACTCCTGGGCATCCTGGCAGGTGTACAGATGGAGAAAGGGATGGACAGAGGTATGACAAAGGACTTGTGATGACAAGCCAGCTTGTTTGGATATGGGAGCTGGCAGAAACATCCCTAGAAGTGTGGGTGGCACCGTATTCTGGAGATCTAGGCATGCCAGGCCAGATAGTTTCTGTTCTGTGACTTTTAAGAAGTCTTGGAAAGTTTTGGACAAGAAGGAGAGAAATGGATAAGACAGCTCTGTGCTTGGAAGATCTCTGGAGATGACCTGTCCCAGTATTCTGTAGGCAAGGGAAAAGAAACCTGGAGGGCTAAAATGTTTTGTAGTATTGTAACCCTAATATATATGTTTCATAGTTGGGGGGTCAATGTTAACAAATAGTTTTAGCTGTGGTACTGTGTGTGTATGTGTGTGTGTACATCTATGAGAACACGTGCATATGTCTGGGTCCACATGCGTAGGCAGGTATGTGCTTGTGGAGCCAGAGGACAACCTCAGATGTTATTCTTTAGATGCTATCCACATTTTTTTAAAGATTAAAAATCATGTTAAATATGTACGTGTGTTCCACATATTCCATGTCCCTGCAACGGGTGGATGAGGGTGTCTGATCTTCTGGAACTGGAGTTGTGAATGGTTGTGAGCCACCTGATGTGGGTGCTGGGAACTGAATTCAGTTCTGCAAGAGCAGCAAGTGCTCTGAACCATTAAGTCATCTCTCTCTCTAGCTTCCACCTTGTATTTTTGAGACAGGGTCTCTCACTGGCCTGGATCTCCCCCAGTAGGCTAGGCTGCCTGGTCAACCAGTCCTTGGGATCCATCTCTCTGCCTTCTCAGCACTGCAATTACAAAAGCCACTGTGTTGGTGGTTTGAACTCGGGTCCTCATGCTTGCAAGGCAAGCACTTTCTGACCAAGCTATTACTTCATCCCTGGCTGTGAGGCTCTAAACAACAGAAATGTGGCTCTCACAGATCTGGAGTCTAAAGGCCAAGTCAGAGTGCTGGCAGGTTTAGCATCTGAGGACAACACATTTCCCAATCCCACCTTCTGTGTCCTTATGTGGTAGAAGGATCTCTCTCTCTCTCTCTCTCTCTCTCTCTC
>NC_022020.1:53354810-53369571 GCF_000317375.1 Microtus ochrogaster
TTTTTTTTTTTATAGCCCTGAGGATTGAATCCAGGTTTTTGCACATGTTAGGCAAATACTGCACCACTAAACTATATCCTTTTTTCTTTTTTTAATTCTAAAAGAGGAATTTGCTATGTTCCTCCTGTCTCGGGCTCTCTGATGGGATTACAAGCACACGTGGGTCACTGTGCCCAGTTGCAATCTATTTTACTGTCTTATGCTTACTCATTTTCTGTATGTCATGTGCACATGGTAGACATGAGGGGGTGAAAGAGCAGCTTGAGGGAACTGGTTCTCGTTTCTGCCGTGTGCAGCCTCTTTACCCACGGAGTGAACCATCTCTCTGACTCTGCAACCTTTTGTAAGAAATGTTACTTCTACTCATGATGGGTCTTTCCTTCCTCATACCTTCATCACCCACCAAGGGCATATAATCCTGATACCATTATCTTGAGGACTAGAATTTTAATGTAAAGTTTGGTATGTGTTTTGGGCGCATGCGTGTAGATACTTGAACTGAAGCGGTATTCTTCCCATTTCTTAGGTCTCCCGCACTCGAGCTCAGCATTCTTCCCATCTCTTTATGCTGTAGGTG
Source organism: Microtus ochrogaster (assembly GCF_000317375.1). NCBI lineage: Eukaryota > Metazoa > Chordata > Mammalia > Rodentia > Cricetidae > Microtus > Microtus ochrogaster. The sequence goes on from NC_022020.1 coordinate 53,355,388, forward strand.
AGCCTAAGGGGAGGAGGGAATCCCCTGGGAAGACCCCTTGCTGCAGGGTAGGGATTTCTAGGTAAGTTCAATGGCCTCTAAGTATGAGCTCTATGAAAGAAGAGACAAAGATGCAGTGGGGAAGGTTATCGGAGGGGGGCGACCCCAGCACACTCATTGAAAGTGGAATCTTTCCAATAGAGTTCGAAGATAGCTCTGTTGCCAAGATTCCATGAAGAGGGAGTTTGGAAGCATCAAGGTGAAAGCCATGTTAAGAGATGAGTAGGGAGTAAGTCAGCATGCGGAGCCCACCTCCCCCCACTCTGGGGTCCGTTATGACCTCCCAGGACACCTGTCACTGATGTCCTTGCTTCAGGACCCACAGTGGTGTGGTGTGTGGCAACAAGTTGGAAACTCTTGGTAGGTGGACGAATGAATGAAAAAACTGCATAAGGAGGGGCTTAGTCCGCCGTTTGAGAGCAGAGGGATGTCTTGGGTGGTGGCCGACACTATGGGAGGGCAGATGTCTTGAGCCAGTCTCTTGAGAGGATGGGATCTGGCATGGTGAAGTGGAACCACTCCTCTTTGGATACACAGGAAGAAACATGCCGGTGCACAGTGAGGCACCCTCACCCTGTGGGGCAGATCCGCACAGTGAGGCTTGGTTGACAGCTGCCGTGAGCTGGCTGACTTGGAGCGAAGTACCAGTGTAGGATAGACCCAGCTGGTTAGACTTTCATAAGAACTTCCCACACACCCGAGCATCTCTCTCATCAATTGCTAAGTGCTAGATTCTTGATTCACTTTATAGAATTGTCCAACCAAGCAGATGCTGTACGAGCCTATAACATTCCTTCCACATCAAGAAATGATCAGCTATGGGTTCAGTTTGGGCCTGGGGTCTAGCAAGGCCAGACAGAAAGGAATCCCAAGGGCTGGCTAGAGACTGTACCTGGAACAGACCCGTGAAGTGCCTGCCCCTGAATGTTAATGGCCGGTGGGCATGAAAGGGTGCAGACACATGACCTTGTTTCCGGGTGCCCACACTCTGGGCAGAGGGGAGTACCGAGGAGCTTATGCATGTGAGTGGGCATGTAAATATTTATCACGTGCAGGAAGAATGGGTCATTAGACGTGGGCTCTAGCTGCCGCCCTTTGAAAAGTCGTGACGCTGGGCTTTGCTTGCTTTGGTTCTGTTTATGGATGGAAGAACACATAGATGCGTTAGGAAAACCCGGAGATCCTTGGATTGTCTTTGTGTTACATTTAGGCTTGGAATGTAAAACTCAAAGGAGGAGCTCTTAGTGCTGTTTTCCTTGGAGGATCCCACTGGATTTATGTTTTTCTGTTTTTTTTTTCTTTTTTTAAATTTTATTTATTTATTAAAGATTTCTGCCTCCTCCCAGCCACCGCCTCCCATTCCCCTCCCCCTCCCCCGATCCAGTCCCCCTCCCTCATCAGCTTGAAGAGCAATCAGGGTTCCCTGACCTGTGGGAAGTCCAAGGACCACCCACCTCCATCCAGGTCTAGTAAGGTGAGCATCCAAACTGCCTAGGCTCCCACAAAGCCAGTACGTGCAGTAGGATCAAAAACCCATTGCCATTGTTCTTGAGTTCTCAGTAGTCCTCATTGTCTGCTATGTTCAGCAAGTCCAGTTTTATCCCAGGCTTTTTCAGACCAAGGCCAGCTGGCCTTGGTGAGTTCCTGATAGAACATCCCCATTGTCTCAGTGTATGGGTGCACCCCTCGCGGTCCTGAGTTCCTTGCTCATGCTCTCTCTCCTTCTGCTCCTGATTTGGACCTTGAGATTTCAGTCCGGTGCTCCAATGTGGGTCTCTGTCTCAGTCTCCTTTCATCGCCTGATGAAGGTTAATATTCAGGAGGATGCCTATATGTTTTTCTTTGGGTTCACCTTCTTATTTAGCTCCTCTAGAATCACGAATTATAGGTTCAATGTCCTTTATTTATGGCTAGAAACCAATTATGAGTGAGAACATCCCATATTCCTCTTTTTGGGTCTGGCTTACCTCACTCAGGATAGTGTTTTCTATTTCCATCCATTTGCATGCAAAATTCAAGAAGTCATTGTTTTTTACTGCTGAGTAGTACTCTAATATGTATATATTCCATACTTTCTTTATCCATTCTTCCATTGAAGAACATTTAGGTTGTGTCCAGGTTCTGGCTATTACAAACAATGCTGCTATGAACATAGTTGAGCAAATACTTTTGTTGTATGATGGGGCCTCTCTTGGGTATATTCCCAAGAGTGGTATTGCTGGGTCCAGGGGTAGGTTGATCCCGAATTTCCTGAGGAACCGCCACACTGCTTTCCAGAGTGGTTGCACAAGTTTGCATTCCCACCAGCAATGGATGAGTGTACCCCTTTCTCCACACCCTCTCCAGCAAAGGCTATCATTGGTGTTTTTCATTTTAGCCATTCTGACAGGTGTAAGATGGTATCTTAAAGTTGTCTTGATTTGCATTTCCCTGATCGCTCAGGAAGTTGAGCATGACCTTAGGTGTCTTTTGGCCATTTGAACTTCTTCTGTTGAGAATTCTCTGTTCAGCTCAGTGCCCCATTTTATAATTGGGTTGATTAGCCTTTTACGGTTTAGTTTCTTGAGTTCTTTATATATTTTGGAGATCAGACCTTTGTCAGTTGCGGGGTTGGTGAACATCTTCTCCCAGTCAGTGGGTTGCCTTTTTGTCTTAGTGTCCTTTGCTTTACAGAAGCTTCTCAGTCTCAGGAGGTCCCATTTATTCAATGAGGCCCTTAATGTCTGTGTGTTTTTCTGTTTTGTTTTGTATTTTTAATCACAAGTATGAGTTAAAACTAATAAATAGGCACTCTTCCTCTCTGTGGTAACCTTGGTTCATTATCACCTTGGGCTGAGGTTTGCTGGCAAAGCAAGCCTCTTTGAATGCCTGGATTCCCCCGTGACTTCCACAAAAGCATTCTGAGACAGGGACTTTACTTCTGTGAAGTTTAATAAGATAAATATTATTTAAAACCGTTAGCCAAGAGGGATGCTTTCTTGTAAACACTGCAGCTATTTTAAGGGTTTTTTCAAAGACATCTTCGTCGTCAGGGCACACAGTATCTACCAGCGCCTCCCCCACTGTGATGGAGCGGTTATTCTTTGTTGCATCCTGGGGGCTCCACTCGTCTTTCCCACTGCTAACCTTCTCATTACCCTTCAGCTCTGTCCACAGTACTGCCGTGTAGTCTGCTCACTGGGGATGGGAGTGACGCAATGTGTGAATCCAGAGTCTGGCACCTTGTGGCACCTCGATAGAAATAGAAAACTGTGATCACAGCATTAAAATCCGCTAACAGGAGGCAGGGACTAATGGGCGCAGCAACCACACTGCAGATGTTCACTCTGGTGCTGGCGAGGCAGCCGGGGACAGAGAGGAGGAGGATGCTCTTGTCCTGAGTTGTATGCTGGCTTTTGTTTCATTGAGAGGTTCTCCAAAGGCGAAGTGTGCTGCATATGGAGGCTCTGATGATGTGGGAGCTCTTTTAATCGGGTGGTGAGAGTGTGCAAGAGAACATAATATACACGGGTGGTGGTGTGTTAGTGGTACTGAGAGAAGGCAGTCATTCAATTAAAATAAATTAGATATGGTTCATATTTACCCTTCTAGGTAGAATTGCTGCTAAAAAGAGGTCCTAAATACGTAAAAGAAAATCCAGTACACCAAATTCAAAATGTCACTAACATGAAGTGACAAAAAGGTGAAACTTTGACTTTCTCACCTGAACATTTTCTTGTCCATGGACTTTCAGGACATTCTGACACATGACATCTTCTCTGAATGTGCTTGGCTCTTCTGTGTTGAGGTACCAGCTCCCCCAATCCCTTGCTCTCTCACCTTGTAGAAATCAATAGCACGAAGCACCTACTTGAGAGATGGCTCAGTGGTTAAGAGCACTGACTGTTCTTCCAGAAGACCCAGGTTCAATTCCTAGCACACACATGGAAGCTCACACCTGTCTAACTCCAGTTCCAGGGGATCCGATGCCCTCACAAAGACATACATTCAGATGAGACACCAATGAACATAAAATAAATATAAATCTTAAAAAAATATATCAAAAAAGAAAGAGAACTGTCTCTTCAGAGAGGGCTGCATGACAAGCTTGACCCAGGCTGGAACTCGTCTGTCACAGGTGTGTGTAACCAGCATAGGTGTGTGTGTGGGAAGGCTGCTAGCTTTGTCTACAAGGTGCTAGCGGCTAGAAGACAGCATTCTTGTAACACAGACCAAGAATAGCAGCACGTGTTTTGTATTGTCTTTGGACATCATGCTCCCTGAGATGACAGGAATAGCCTGTGGTCACTTTTCCATTCTTTCTTCTATCAAAGTTCTCACCTGAAGGGATGCTGAGTGGGGCCCCTGGCAGTGAGGGGTGTGCAAGAAGTCTAGAAGGGCTCAGTCTCTGTATCTATCAGGTCGATGGATGCACTTCCCAAGGCTGCAGTTGCTATGGCAGGCAATCCAGTTGTATGTCAGCAAATGAAGCTCAATAGACCAGCGCTAGGATATTTATGCACGCGAAGTGGGGAGAGTGGGGGGTCAGGGTACGGCTAGAAGAAGCTTGACAAAGGATCGGTGCTGAAGTGCACCTGAGCTGTGGATTTTCCCCAGGTTTGGTTGGCTGTTACATTGTTTTGCCAGAGGACACTTAGGTAGGAAGCCTGGGGCCTCTAAGCTTTTTGGAAGCACATACAAATATTGGTGATCTGGGGGGGAAAAAAAGCTGTCTTTAATTTAAAAAAAAAAAACTACCAAATTAAAGTGGAGCTGTTTGATTAAGTATGGTGACTCATCAACTAGTCAACAGTAGATTGTGTTATTAACTGGGAGGAGAATACTTTTTTTTCTGGCTTTGACATGACTTATAAAGAGCCAACGGAGATCCTGGAAAGGTCCTTGGCTGCTGTGAAGAGAGAGCCAGGGCTTGCGATGGCCTCTGCTCCTGTTGGGGTGTGAGTGGCAAGTTGGATACTAGGGATATTGCAATATTGTTCCAAGTGCTTGCTCCTGATCACAGCGGGGGATGCTAAGAGTCTCCCAGCACCACCCCACAGCCTAGATACCTATCTGGGGTTGTTACCTCCTATTTCACATGGAAGCTTTAGGGGGCCCATTACTTCATGGCACGTGTTTAAGGCAGAAAATCAAAAGAGCAGGGAGAATGCTGCCCTTCCAAGTGTGGCTATGGCAGAGTGTACCACCCCCTCAGCATCCTGCCTCTGCGAGGTCTCTAGGGAAGCTAAGAGCTTGACTGCCCGTCTCCTCTTGTCTACCTTCAGTCTCACTGCTAATGCCATGTTTGCTGGTTTAAAGCATAATTGTAGAAATATTGGTGGTGCTAAGATGGATGGCAAATTACAACGAGTTTTTTAAAAAAACTATGATGAAAATCTACATATTTTAAAAGGCCCATTTCTTTGTCTGCTTTTAAAATCAGAGCCCCAGTCTTCTGTCTTTGAAGGGTACACTGCATATTCCTCTCGCCTCTTTCTGCTTGTCCCCACCAGTGTTTTCCCCGAGTAGCCTTGCATGAAGGATGCCCGTTAAGAAGACAGGTGAGGCAGTTGTCATGGTACAGAGGCCATTTTAGCTCTCAGTAGATGAGTTTTATTTTTTTTCTCTGTCCTTTGTGCTCTTATACCACTCAGTGGGTTCCTATAACCCATATCATGGTAGATGTTAATCATTTGTTTAGTTACTTTGTTCCTGCTATTATGTGCTTGGTATGTTTTGGACCCTCAATTCCGTGAAAAGCTATTACAATAAAAAACTTCAAAACATATTGATTTTGGTATAACATTTGTAATATGTATGTGTATATGGTGGATTGAAAGAAAATGACCCCCAAAAGGGAGTGTCACTATTAGGAGGTGTGGCTGTGTTGGAGGAAGTGTCATTGGTGGGGGTGGGCTTGGATGTCTCTTTTGCTCAAGCTTCACTCAGTATGAGTTTCAGTCGACTTCAGGTGGCTGGCAAGATGCTCTTTCTCCAGCACCACATCTGCCATGCTCCTGCCATGCTCCTGCCATGCTCCTGCCATGCTCCTGCCATGATGATAATGAACAGGACTTTTGGAATGGTAAGCAAGCCATACCAATTAAATGTTTCCTTCATTAGAGTTGTCATGGTCATGGTGCCTCTTCACAGCATGAAAACCCTAAGACAATGCGTCTGTACACAGACATGCAGCTGTGTGTTTCTAAGTGATGGGAATATGTTTTTAGAAATGTGTGGCTGGGCACATTTGCTTTTGTGTGACTGTCACAGGATAAACTTACACAAACAGATGATATAGCCTCTGTGTACTTAGGCTGTGAGATTCAGTCTGTTGTTGACTTAAGTGCTATTATACAGTGTGTGACCATACATACATACAAGTCAAGTATATGCATGCATTATTTTACTTAAAAATTTGGGTTTACATATTTTATTTGTTTATAAATGTTTTGGCTTGCATGTATATCTCCGTGCTATGTATGTTCTTAGTACCCAATGAAGCTGAAAGAGGGTATCAGATTCCTTGGACCTGGAGTTATAGATGATTGTAAGCTACTGTGTGGGTGCTAGGAACTGAACCCAAGTCCTCTACAGGAGCTTCAAGTGCTCTTAACCACTGAACTGTCTCTCCAGAATAATTGTACTTTTTCAAAGTAGTTGTTGTTTGAACATGAAGTACCTGCAGAAAGGCTGATGTACTGATGTTGAGGACTTGGTCCCAAGCTTATGCCATTACTGCCAGGTGATTGGATCATTAGTAGCTTATTGATGAGCTCAAACTGTGTGAGCTATTAGCAGGTAGTGTCTGGTTGGAGGAAGTAGGCCATGGTAGTGATGCCTTTGAAGGGCGTGCCTGTCTTTCTCTTTCCTATCTCCATCTGTCTGTTTTTGTCTTCTTCCTTCTTGGCCACCATGAGTTAAGCAGCTTTCCTTTACCATATTAGTTTTGCCTTGCTACAGACCTAAAAACAGTGGAACCAATTGGCTATAGACTGGAACCACAAATTCCAGCAAATCCTCACTACTTTAAATAGATTTTCTCATGTGTTTTGCCACAATGATGAAAGAATTCCGTGCATGGCAGGATGGCAGAGTGGTCTAATGTGCCAGGCGCAAATATGTATTCCATAGAAATAGAAAATCAAAGCTTCATTGGGTCCAGATCTACATTAGGCCATTCTTTTAAGCCAAAAAACAGTGAAGTGCAGGTTAGCAGAATTTTGGCAGTCATTTTTTCTTAGACACACTGGGGACAACAGAAGGCCCTCTGGGGTTTAGAATGCGCCTGCAGTGGCCTTGCAATCACAGAGGCTGAGGGGAATAAGGAGAACAATAAGTAAATGTCAAAGGGAAAGGCGTGAGTAGAAAAGGCAAGTCTCATAGCGGAGAGCACCAGGGATACCATAGATACCTGGAGGGACTGGTTAAAGCTGGGCCATTTATCAGTAGTGTCATAGCTATGACCGACACCTAATAAGTGATCGTTAGCATGGACAGTTTGGTGCATCGCAATCCTGGAGGATTTGTCTTAGTAAATGATTCTTTTGCTTTTCCGAAATGGTGAGAGTTGCTGATCTGTGAATTTTTATTGTAGCTGGAAAGCATAGTCATGGTAATGTCTCAACTGAACAGAGGTGACAGCGTGTACAGAACAGGAAGGGCAGAGATTTGCTGAGTGGAAGGAAGGGGCCTGGAACAAGAACAGTGGGACCCAGCTATGCAGTTGTGCTGACTTTATACAGTGAGGGCTTCCAGATGCCATTCGTGTCAAAGGAACTTAGGGAGGGAAGCTACACATTATGTTAATGGTGCTGTTTATTAGTAAGTGTGAGGCTTATCTGGAGAACGAATCTTTGTACACACAGGCCAGAGAGATAGAAATGGGGAAGTGGGAAGAGGGAGAACGTGTGCACGTGAAAAACGGAAGTCAATGTCTGCCATCTTCCTTAATCGGTCTGCACCCTGAGAATGAGTTCTATATTCACCTATTACTTATAGAAATAACTTGGGCTTCCCACTTGACTCTTCATGGGACTAGGGACAGTTTGGAGCCTGAGCCCTTGTGGCACACATGCATGAGAATCAACTTACATGTATTCTAAAGCGTTCACCCCATTGTTTTCAGCTGCATGATCTGCCTTCTATAGCCCGAAGATGTCCACATCTTAACCCTCAATCTATAAAAATGTTACCTTACTTAGCAAAAGGGCATCTATAGATATAATTGAGGTTAAAGACCTTGACAAATGTTACCCTGGTCTATTAGGGGGGCCTAAATACGTAAGTTCCCCAAAGTGGAGAACCTTTCCTGTGTGTGACCCGAGGGATATGTGACAACAGAAAGAGGGTCATGGAGATGCAATGTGAAAAGGACTTGACCCATTACTGCTGACTTAGAAGTTGGAGAAATGGGCCACAACCCAGGGAATGCAGGCAGTTTCTGGAAGATGGAGAAACCAGAAGCAGCAGAGCTTCCTTTGGCTTGGTGCCAGAGAGCCCAGCAAGGCAGCCCAGAGGACATATGGAACTTTAAGAGAGTTGTAGAACTGAGGGCGACATCAGAAAGGAGGAGGAGGACAACGTGATCAGAATCAAAGGCAGCAAGGAGGGACTGAAGGACAGTAGCACAGTGAGAGCAGCTCATCTGCAGGGGCGGGTTCACAGTCGGTGGGAAGGATGTGATGCAGGAGAAGCAGCTTGATTGATTGGCAAAGAGTTGTGAGTACTGGCTGACGTCACAGACCTCTGTATTCATGAAGGCACTCGAACAGTCTCCAATGCTGGTGGAAGACATCTCCAGTCCCCAAGGCAAGGGCTGTCTTGTCAACTCCATTCATTTTGATGGTGACGATACTGCTGTTGAGTTAGGTGTGAGGTTAACTTTAGCATCCCAGTGGCAGTTCTCCTGACCAGAGCTTCTAGAATGTTTGTATCTGGATGACTGGTGGAATGTGGAGTGCCAGGATTTGGGCATCAAGCCTGGTGACTCTCCAAAGCAGTTAATCCTGGTAGGGCTTAGTATTGTTGTTAAGATAACAGCAAAATGCTGTTTAATTACATTAAATGTGATTTAAATAAGGTGAATTTTAGATAGGACTCAGATGTTTAGTGTCCAATAAGCTATTATATCTTGAAACTGATTTTAATCATATGTATACACACACACACACACACACACACACACGGGAACTATGAAATTAGCTCCTGTGTCTGTTTCACTTAGCTGATGCAAAATTCTTTTCTGTTTCCAAAATGATTCCCAGTGCCAGGCAGTGGTGGCGCACGCCTTTAATCCCAGCACTCAGGAGGCAGGGGCAGGTGGATCTCTGTGAGTTCGAGGCCAGCCTGGTCTACAAGAGCTAGTTCCAGGACAGGAACCAAAAAAGCTACAGAGAAACCCTGTCTCGAAAATAAAAAAGAACAAAATGATTCCCAGTGTATCAGTATGGCAAATGGTCCCGAAATCCAGGGAAGTTCTAGCAGTATGGCTGTAAGGGGTGGAGCAGGGCAAGTGGGTACACAGATTCTAAGCAAGTCTCCATCATTCCAGAGTTTTTCTGTCGTCAAAGGGACAGAAATATTTGACCTTTTGACAGAAAACAGTTTGCTGCCTAGACTTACTGGGTATAATAGTGTCCTGTAAGCAATGTTCATCTGACACTTCAGGGAGCTTTGCTGTGGCAATGTTTCCTGGTCTTTTTACTGATAGGTACCTGTAATGGCAGTTGTGGATGACCTCAAAGGGAACCGGAAGTTTGTGTCTACGTTAAAAACCCATGCTCAAGAGTTTCTGTGAAAGGGTTGGTGGTTTCCCACAGGCAGGCTCTCCAGACTGAGGCCTACTGTGCAATGTTCTTCCTCAGGGCTACGTCCACATGGCCTACGGACTGCTAAGGTTGCCGTTAATTGACGTAGGTTCTCTCATGCTTCCTGGGCCTTCCTCTTTGTTCTCTTTTTGTCTCTCTTAAAAGAATATGCTGTTTTCTAGGCCCACTTCCCTGCCGTCTGTATTTCCCAGAGCCCAGGGTTTGGAAGGGGATAGTCCATGAGTGTCATGTGAAGTGTGACTAATGTTGGGGACAGGACTCCTTTGAGTTAACCTTGTTGCTCCATTCTGTTCTTTTTATGCCTAAACAAGCTTGAGGACAGTTGTCAACATAGTGTCTCAGTCCCTCACTTGTCATTGTCTTTGGAGAAGGTGAAGGACATGTCACACGGCTCAGTGGGTCCAATTTCATGTCACAGAGTGTCCCCCATACTCGCACCTTTTTGTTATTTATTACTAATTCCGAGTAATCAGGTAGAAGTCATGTTTCATCTGATGGGTACTTTTGTGTTCAGGAGCGATGGTCCTGGCAAGAACACAGAGTGTTCTTTTTGGATCTTACTGACAGCCATCTTGCATTTTTGTGGGAAGTCATCCAGCTAAGAAATCTGTACTTGCAGAGTAAGAGAGAAAGACCCAAGATGTCTGTCTTAAAATGTGTTTCTTGTTCGCCCGCATAATTTCTGCATATATGGGTCACGCTTGTCATCAGCCTCCCATGAGAGCTTCCCCTCCCCCTCTTAAATCCAGGAAAGCTTTAGTCTAGTTGGAGAAACCGGGGGAAATAGACTTCTTTTCCTGCTTTCGGCCCCATTTTCCCTTGCTAGTGTTAAATATGACCAGTCCTCCCAACGTAAAGGCTTCTTTGTAGAATGTGAATGAGCTATTTACTGGTTAACAAGATAGACACGCTTTGGAGATCTCTCAGTTTGAAAAACTGATCTCTGCAAAATACAACTGTTTTTCCATATTGCTGGGAAGTCTCCATTGATCTGTTTGGCCACATTTTCCATTATGGTTTTGTACAAGGAAAGCATGGCTAATAGCTGAGGAGAATTATTTGGGACCACTGGTGCTAGAGATCTAAGTCTCCCTAAACTGTTGGTGGTGAACAGAGCACAGGAATCGCTCTAGCATGGTAAATAAAATTATACATTTTGTAATTTTTGTTCCCCTTCACTCATCTAAGCTCATGTAAACCAATAATTTTATTTCAATAGTTTGTTGAATATTTGGTTATACCTGTTATCTTTAGGTTTAAAAATCTTATGTCAAAGCCCCCCCCCACCCCCACCCTGTCCCACTTTTAAATTTAAACAAGTGATGTAACTTTAGCATTGTCTGCAACATGGAATGAGGTGCATGGTCACTGAACCTAGCTTCTTCTGCCAGGAAATACACCTGGACGTGGACTGCCATTGCTTTCAGGAATGCTCTTTGCCAGTTGAAGGGCCTAAGTGTTTTGAATTTCACAGCATCGTAGCTAAAGCTTTTGAAGTCTCTTCTTCCCTCCACCCCCACTCGAACCCTTACGGTTTAGGATAAAACGGGATTAGAGGATTCATAGCTCGACAGACTGAACAGAAAAATGAGGGTCTATGTTCCATATTCATATGCATCTGCTCCTCGTGCTAGCATGCTAATTGGCTGGCTGGGGCACAAGAGAAGGAAGTTCGGGCTTCCTGTTGCTCACACAGTGCTTCCTGTCTGCTGGGGTGGAAGAGAGGCAAAGGAAGTGAATGGAGCTGAAAGGCAAGCCTGCTCCAGCCCAAGATGGCAGCCTCTTAGACGCCAATTCAAGCTATGTTTTCTAGAAAGCTCTCTGTTAATAAATATATTGCTACTTCAAAATTTTAAATTAGTCTTTTTTTAAATGTGCGGAATATCTGAATACTTTAAAAGCTTGCATGTATTTTCTTTTGGTTCCTATTCGTTTGGTCCCTTGCTTACTGAGGCCCAGTCGTCAAACAGCACCCCTCTTTCCAGTCTCGTTAGACTTCTTGCTCATCCTGTTGGTCGGTGGATGTGTTCACATTCTGTTAGGCTATTGGAGTGAAAATGAACAACCCTTTGTAACTTCTCTGTGTACGCACGCATGCGAGCACGCACGCACAGACACACATAGACACACACACACACACACACACACACACACACACACACCTGTGTCTGTGCACATGGCAGTGCCAGTGCCCAGGGAGGCCAGAGACTGAAGCCAGGGGTCATTCCGTTTTGTTTGTGAGACAGAGTCTTTTGCTGACCTAAAACTCACTGAGTTGGTTAGTTTGGTTTGAATTTCTGTTAGGCTCAGGGTCTCTCCTTTCTTTGTCTCCCATGGGTTGAATTACAGGAATATAGTGTTGTCTGCCTGGCATTTTGATTTTTACATGAGGGTCAAACTCGGGTCCCCACACTTACATGGCAAAGTCTTTACCAACGGGGTTGTCTCTGTTCTTATAACATCTTAGAGTCATGTGGTACTGCTCTGTAGCAGGGCTTTTTGAACTTTTTCCACTTGCGACCCCTTATGAGCCAAGAAACTTTTACATAATTCCAGGCATATAGTACACAAATCAAGCATTTAATGATAGTAAATAATAAATAAATTTATTTTAAAAACAACTCTAGCATACATAATTTTCACATTCAATAAAGATGAAAGCAAGTTTGCGTACTGAAGAAATGGGTGTGCTTGTCTTTATATAAACAATGAAATTTTGTATGAGCGTCTGATGCTGTGGGATGTAGACCACCTGTGTTTTTCAGAGTTGATGGATATTTTGATTTTATCATCAATGCTATCAGCTTTGCATAAGTACATAGTACAAAATAGCAGAATTGTATTTAGGGCTATTTGAGAACTTGTTGAAAATTCTTTTTTAATCCCAAGCCAAAACTGTTTTAACAATTTTTCTATTTATTTTGTTGAAAAAAATTTCTGCCTCCTCCCCGCCTCCCATTTCTCTCCCCCTCCTCCTACATGAAACTCCAGTCAGTCAGGAACTCAAACAACAATTTAAAAAATCAAACATTTCAGCACAATACAACTCAAAGGCATTACTCGTTTGATACACATTGAGGAATGACAGTAGGAAAATATGAAAAGGCTTTGACTTCTATAATCAAATCATTATGATTCTTTAAGAGCAGAAAGCTTTGCGGTACAGTAAAGTCACTGAAATTCACAGCAGACGGTGGTCTTACATTGAAGGCAGCCTCCATTGGCATGCGTGGCATAAGGAACACTCATTCCAGAGTGCCCACGCTGTGTGTTCAGAACCAAGGCTGCAGAGAGGTCTCACGATGCAACACGGGCAAGTGTTGGCACAAACACTTCAGGTTTGTGACACATTCACTATTTATGCAGGTCTTCAGTTTTGGACATTCCCAACATACAGTGTGCATTCTACCTTCAGAGACCTTCAGTCGTTGACAGATTCTCTGTGACTTCCACATTCAGTTATACAACTTATAGTTAAGGGACTGGGATCTATAGAAAATGTGGACAGATACATAGTCGTGAATATTTTAACAAAATGAATGAAAATCAGAAAGATCAGGTATTTTGAAATATATGGTCTTGGAATACTACCTGTTTATTGCTTGATGGAGTTGGCAACTTTCTCTGTTCCAAGAGCCATATTTGCTGATTTAAGCCCTCATTGGTTCCCAGCACCAAAACCACATTGCATTTGGCACTAGGGCTAACTTTGTTGGTAGAAGACAGATAACCAAAAGGAAATAAGATTTCCAGTGTAGGCTGTGGTTTGGCAGAGGGTTGTTGTACTAAGGTTGTTTTGGCAACTGCTTCCTCTTTATTAAAAGCTTTTTTTTCCTCTGAAGCACTGCTACAGTATGTGTAAGTCACAGTGCAAGTCAGAGTTCCTCTCTTTTCCAAATGACTTCTCCATGCCCCCTGCTCCCTTCCTTGCTTTTGTTCCCCAGTATTCTCACCAGCCATTCATCTTCTGTATATGCCATTGTCTTGGCTGTTTTCTATCCCCCATGAATGTCTGTTCCAGGGCAGAAATGGCTGATTAGCTCTCTTACTAGTGGGCTTTTAATTCTCTGATTAATTCCAATGAGCAAAATAAATACCCGCTGAATACAATAATATTCAACCAATCCTTCAAATGGTACCTAGAGAATGCTTTTGATAATATGCTTGGCGATTCTATTCTTAAAAGAGACCCATTGAAGAATTGTGACTCAACATAAAGTCAACAAGACAATGCATCACGGTCATGGAGAGCAGGGGAACTCTCCCAAGTCCTCTTTCTAGATACATAAATAACTTCTCTTGAAACCCAGCATCCTTTCATCAAAAAAGCAAAAAT
>NC_022020.1:53370328-53378218 GCF_000317375.1 Microtus ochrogaster
TCCTTCCATGGTAGAAATAGTTCTTTGGAGTCTCACTTTTAAATATAAGAACACTAATCCCATTTGTGAGGTCTCTGTTGTAATAATCTACTCTTCGCTCAGAGGCCTTACTGCCTAGCTCACAGCCTGTGAGTTTTAGGGAAACCCAAACATTCAACACATAATAGAACATTGATGGAAATTCTACACTTAATACCATATTCAATAGTAAAAGATCAGGAGACACAGGGGTACACTCATCTACCACTGATCATCTGTTTTCCTGGATCTTCTATCTGGGGTAAGTAGAAAATGAAAAGAAAAAAAGGGGGGATCCTTATAATAAGAATAAGTTACACCTACATACATGTGAAGTGATTTTATGCATAGAAAATATCAAATAATTCATAAAATAGCTACTAGAGCGATTAAGTAAATTCAACAAAGTTGTTTAGAATAAGATCAAGATACGAAAATTGAGTGTGATTCTATACATGTGCACTGAAAAGTCTGAAATGGAATTTAACAAAGTGTTTCCATTTAAAATGCCATTATATGGCATCTGAGGGCCTGCAGAGGTAGCTTAGGACCTAGGTTGCTCTTCCAGAGGACCTGGGTTCAAGTTTAAGCAGCTACATTACAGCTCACAACTGTCTGTAACTCATGCTCCAGATGACCTGATGCCCTCTTCTGACCTCCACAGGCATCAGGTACAAAACAGGTGCACAGACATATATGTAAGCAAAACACCTATATACATAATAATTAAAAAGAAATTTTAAAGAATAAAATAAATGATTAAATTTAACCCAGGAGGAAAGACTATACACTGAAAACTACAGAACATTCTAAAAGAATTAAATGAAAACACTTGCATGCTTTAGCATAGCTAAGGAGATAGTTTAACCTCAAGTGATCAATAGATAGAATTCAGGCCCCATCAAAATTCTAAGAAATATTTTTGTCAGAACATGATCCAAGAATGGAGTTGTGTGAAGAGATTTAAAGCTCCAAGAAACCAGAGCAAGAGTCTTGTGACTTCAGTTTCTTCAAAAACTTGAAATTGGCTGGGTGGTGGTGGCGGCACACACCTTTAATCCGAGCACTCAGGAGGCAGAGGCAGGCTGATCTCTGTGAGGTCAAGGCCAACCTGGTCTACAAGAGCTAGTTCCAGGACAGGCTCCAAAGCTACAGAGAAATCCTGTCTCAAAAAACAAAAGACAAAAAAGTTGAAATTGTTCTTGAATTATGCTTTTGTGCCCCTCCCACGGGTAGCACATGGGAGTTTACTTCAGATTGTCCATCCCAGTTGCCTACTGTTATTTTTTTCTATGTGTCTCTCTGGAAGAATGTGTTCTTGTCACATGCAGCTTGCCTGCCTTGTGCTTTCCTTTATTCACATGACTCCTCTTAGCCCTCAGAGTACAGACTGTCTGCTGCTGAGTGAAACTGGCTGGAGCACTGGCTTCAGTCCGCCTCACTTACTGACTCCATGTTCTCAGTTCTCACTGCCTCGAGAGGATAAACAGCAGGGGAAGACTATTCCAGTTCCATTTGGAATACGAACAGAACCCCCAATATACAAAAAGTATTTGAAAAAGAACCAAGCCGGAGGAGTCATATATCTCAGTTTCAAAATCTGCACTGTGGTCAGAGCATAAGGTTAGATACACAGCCGGATGGAATTGAGCTGCACACCATATATCTGTGGTCAGGCGACGCTTGAGAAGCATGCCAAGTCCACTCAGCTGGGACGGAAGGTGTCTTTTCTACAGATGATGGCAGCATAAATGGATTTCCACACCGAAAGGATGAAATTGGACCTCGGTTTCATACTACATACAGAATTTAACTCAAAATTGATCAATGACTTAAGTATTAGAGTTACCCATAGGGTAACTTTTAATGACCTTCTGTATGACAGTGGATTCTTCTTATGATGCTAAAATATATGTAGCAAAAGAAAAATAATAAATTGAATGCTTTTGTGCATGCAAAGACATTCTTAAGAAAATGAAAAGCTACTCGGTAGAGTGCGGAAAGATATTGTACGTTATGTACTTGGTAAGAGTCTGTGAGAAAGAGGAGATGAGAGAGAGAAAATGAATATCCTGTCACACCTAGAAGCACTATGATCCCTAGACGCGCTCTAATCTGAAATCCAGAAGCCTCTCTTCCAGAGAAAGGTGGGGCAGCAGAGATTCCTGGCTGCGTAAGACACTGAGAATAAGTGGCAGAAGACCCCTTAGCCTTAAACGGATCTTTATGACAACCTCTCTAAGCAGAAGAGGGGGCAGGAGGAATGTAAAAGTTGTGAAATAAGGCCAAGGACTGTGGAATAACAGCTGGGCAAGACACAGCCATTCCCAGTCACAGATTCATAGCAGCTGTGGATGCTTGTCCTGTATCTTCACAAAAATGGGTCATCGGCTCAGGTCAGGCACGGATGGAGGAAGGACTCAGACCCTTTCCCTCACCGCTGAGCTGTTTGCTACTGAAAGTAGGGAGAATCGTGCCCACTCATCTGTTCAGGCTCCCGTGGATGGCCCAGGTTAAATTAAATGGGTCACAAAACCAAACCAAGACTCAAACTAGGAAGAGAACTGGCAGGGTTTGGCGATGGGAGGTGTCAATAGGGATTGGATGGAAGAAAGAAAAGAGAGGGAAGAGCCATCAGAAGACACTTAAAACACGCATGAAGCTGTTTTGAAAGCATTCTATGACTTTTTAAACTTAAGTCTGAAAATGAGCTTCAGCAAGAGTATAGAGAAGTCGGAGCATAATTCTGTTACTGAGAGGAATAACAACAGGTACCACACGGTTTGATGTTTCCTTCGAGCGATAAGCACAGAAAAGGCACAGCTCTTTGGGATCTGCTCCAAAGACTTGAAACACATATGAGAAGAAGCATTTGAAAGTGCTGGCCATAACCCAAATACCCGACAGGCAACTGGATAGGCGTTACATCCAGCCCACCAGGGACGGCTTGTGCGAAATATCTCGAACAGGCTAGTGCTGAGGCAAGACCTGATTCAGGTTGCTACAATCTGAGATGGCATCCTGGGGATGTAATTTCTTGAGTTTTATTTTGAGTGATAAAAGAAATTTGGAACCATATAGTGGTGGCAACTGTACAGCAGTGTAAATGTGATTAATCGAATTTTACACTTCAAATGGATAAAAATGACAAAACTCACTGTATTTTACCACAATTTTTTTTTAAAAAAAAATAGTAGACCAATTTGGAGAGGGATTCGAGTTGTTGAGTTGTGTTTCTTTTTTCCAGTCTAATGTCCCAGAAGTTTATGAATCAGAAGAGACAGTGTGGTAGGCTCCCTTTGCTAGGACTACGTAGCATGTAAAAATGGTCATCTGTGAAGCCCCTTATATCCAAAGGGGAGCATCCCCAGACCTTTACAAATTTCCAGAAATGTGGCTGCCAGATGTTTGCGGATCCTGGCTTCCTCCATAAATATGCTGTCACCGGAAAAGAAGTATTCTCCTTGTATTTCCTCGGTTTCCATTTTAATCTCTTCCTAGAGTCATGTTTCATAAAAAAAAATCTTATAAAAAATACCTTTTCAATTATATAAGGAGGGATAGAAGAGCCAAACCTCACTGGGTATACATCACACCTAAGGGCAGGCCTTGTGTTCAGCAATAGATGGCCAACTCAAAATGAACTCCATGGTATTTTTTCTGATGTATTCTTATGGGTTTTTGCCTGTGTGTTCACGCTTCTGCATGTGTTTCTTATACTCTTTCTCTGTTTTATCCTTTTTTCTTTTTCTCTGTTTTGTTCTTTTTTTTTCTGAAGAGAGAAAGAAGGTGTGGAGTTGGATGGGTGGGGAGGATTTTTGAGGAGGCGAGAGAAGGCAAGCCATGATCAGAATATATTGTATGAAAAAAATATTTATAATAAAAAAAAAAGACTAAAACAAGAAAACCTGTGGAGTTGGCATGAAGATGTCTTACAGCCAGTTGCTTCACCTGCCCAGTGTGTGCACAGTTCTCACTGTGCACAATTCAAATCGCCCTGCACAGCACAGGTCCTGGAACACTATGCCATGAGATGTGTGACATCTTCTACCTGACCGTGATAGGTGCCCTCAAAGTATCTGATGCTTGAGCCAGGGAGCTGGTCCTCTCAGTTTAAACCACGATTTACTCATAGCTGTTCTCCGAGGAGTTGACTTTTTTTTAAAGTGTGTGCTTGGAAAATGAAGGAGTCAGGAGAGTGGATGCTGGGAAGGAAACCCTTGGTCCCCCGTAGCCGCATTTCCTTTTTCTTTTTGCGGGGTCTCTCATCCTGTAGGTCAGGTACACAGATGAGAAGGTACCCACTGTCTTCCTCATTCCTCAGTGCCCTGCCCTCAGCTTCTGTTTCTCCCTAGTGTTCAGGGCACCCAGAGTTCCCCTGAGACCTCTCCTCTACCCTGAACGCAAGGCCATTTAATTGCCTTCTCTGTCTTTGCCACCCACTGTTAATGATCAGACTACTTTCTGTGCCAAGACTGACATGGCTAAAAGAAGCATGTTCGTAGATAATGGTGTTGTATGTTATTTTTATGAATACAATAGCAAAGTTGGAGACTTTTCTTTCTTTGAAAAGCCATGGAGATGCTGTTAATGATGTCATAATTAGTATATAGTACTTTTATTGTATCCCAGTGACTAACTATACTCACTGACCTTTCTGACCTGTTTGCTCTGATTGGACAACAAACCTGCTTGGTTGCCATTTTCTAAGATTTATTTATAATTATATGTGTGTCTGTATGTGAGTATGTGCACATGTGAATGCAAGGTACCCTTAACATCCAGAAGTGGCTGTTGCATCTCCCAGAACTGAAATTAATAGGAGGTGTGAGTCACCTGATGTGGGTGCAGAGAATGGAACTTCTGTCCGCTCCGAGAGAAGTACACGCTCTTGACCGTGGAGCCGTCTCTCCAGCCTGTTGGCCAGGTTATTTTCCTTAAGACTGAATGCCTTTAGACGGAGGACAAGCCATCTGTAGCCTTTAAGGATTAATGATGTCATTAAGGATTAGACTCGTCTTTAGCTTAGCTGGGACCGTGTGTGAATAGCAGCCACACACGTTATGAAGCCTTTATCTTCCAGAAGGATGCTTTCACACACTTCTGTGAGGAGCTGAGGTGGGACACTTAGGGCATTTCACAGGGAATGCCGTTAGAAAAAAAACCAGCATTTTGTTTTTGCCAACAGGAAGGAACAGAAGCTCAGGTGATGACTCTCCAGTGTCTTGTACATTAAAGCGCCCCATCCTGGTGTGTGGGAAAGTGTCCTCTGGATTTGTTTGCAGGGGCGATGCTGATGTTGATGCTTCAGTACAGCAGGCAGCGTAAAACACTAGGAAGTTGTGGGCCAGAGGATACTATTCATTGGCTAGGCCGTGAGGATAGCAAAGGAAGGGCGGAGTTGAAGAGAATGTTCCAGGCAGAGTGCACACCTCCAGGCTGGGCTGAGGTCGGCCCCATGGACTCAGGTAGGCTAGAATTCCCACAGTTCCATAGGAACCATTCACTGATGATACCATGTTTTTTCTTGGACAATGCTGTTGTTTTTCTGTCTTTGGCACTAGAGAAAAACTTCCCTGAATAATTAATGTCTTATTATTTCAAGAGAAGACATAAATCTCATAAAAGAGATTAATGAGTAGAAGAAAGCTCAGATCATAAAAAAAAAAGTACTGATTTTGACCAGGAGGAACTGGAGTCTTGGTTTTGTGGAAGTCTTAGTTTGGGTGAGTTTATCTTAGCCACAGAAAATGGAGATACCCACCTTCCAGCAGCCCCCTAGGCCAGAGGGTGAAAAAGAACCTTTGGCCCATTGTGACTTTTGCTCTTCGCCTAGTCAGCGTATGGCCGAGGCCTCTCTGCACGCAGCCATCAGCGGAGAGAACTACCTTCCGAAGGCCCAAAGGCCCAATATGAAAATCAGTTCCTTGCCCTTTGAGATCTTGGTGCTGTGTAGTTCATTGAAACCTGGAAGTGTGACAGACAGCACAGGCCTTCCTCATTTTCATTCGGGTACTTGAAGGGGATGGCCAGCAAGCCAGGCAGATAAAAGAAGTCATTTAAGTTTCAGTTTCAGATAAAAGACTTGAGGTTCATGAAATGTTCAGTGTAACAGTGCAGCTTCTGTTCTGGGCTGCAAAACACATTAGAATAAGAACAAAGGCGCAACGCTGTGGAGTCTGCAGGATCCTGACCCGACCCAGGCAATGAGCCAAGGCTGAGGGCTTGGGCCTCCTCGGAGCTAATGAAAAATCCACCTGACAGGCTCCTTCGTCCCTTCGTTATCCTGCCCTTGTCCTCTCTGTATTCTTACCTTAATTTGCAGTTTCCTGGCCTTACAGTTGGCAGAAAGGTTACAGAGAAACGATTTAAGATCAAGTGCAATCAAATGGTCAAGAAGACCGTTCATAAAAAATATGAACCATGTAAGTCTCTGGCCCCGCAGAATTTTACATTATCTCATAAATAATCTTGCTGTACAAATATACAACGTTTATCTGAAAATGGGAAGTTTCCAAGTTCACCGTGGGACTATAGAAACCAAATTATTTCATTAATAATATACGGAGAGTGTATGTGTCTGCCTGTGTTTTACAAAGTTTCAAAGATACTGTCAATTTTAATTTACTCATAATCTTTGTATGCCATTATCCTTTGAAAAGCATTTGTTTGTAGAAGTCAACATTAATTAAACTTCTTAACTGGGATAAAAATACTTTGAATGCAGTGAATTCCCTGCCCCTGCCAGGCATCCGATGGATTTAAATACCCAAAGCCAGAAAAAGCAAACCTAATTATAGCTTAAAGTTTGAATACCAGGTAAAGATTGAATACCTTTGCTTAAGAGCGGGCATTAAAAACATGTCTGCATATCGCCTGGACAACAATTCTATGAGGGAAGGAAGAATGAATTGCGAGGGTTTCTCATGACAGCACTAGATGCTGTAGGCACTTGGGAATTTATCTTCTAGCTTAGGTGTTTCTGTCAGGTCTTTCTGAATGAATAAATCACAGTTGGACAGTCAGTCACACAATGAGTGAAAACCCTTCTGGGTATATGATTCCTGAAGTGAGGTTGGATGTGTCTGGATCATATTTTCCATGAGGCAGTTACAGAGGACTGAAGATGATCTTGGAAAATAGCCCAAACTTGATGCAGGACGGTTGACATGAGGATTCCATCATGTTTGGCGAGAGTGATGTCCTGTTTGGGTCTGGGTTCAAGATGCTTTGTAGGACAAACTGTGTTGTCTAAAAACTGTACTTTAGGACCCAAGATGACTTCCCAAAGTCTACTGTGGCTCCTCCTGGTTCTTGGGAAGTCCCCCTTCTAGGCAGGCTTTAGATCAGTGGAGTATTCACGTGATCACAAAGGGAAATGGGCAGACTGATAAACTTAAGAATGTTAACATTGGTTGCTGTTCCCAACAATGTTCTTAGCAAACATAACCAGGCCTTCTTGTTTAGGTCAGGCTGTTCATTGTTCGCCCAGTATTAGGAACACCAGGTTACAGTAGTATTCGTTGTTAAATGATGCAATTTGCTATGTTATCTTTGTTAACCATGTGGATGTCTGTGCTGTCCCCCAAAACCATCTGGGAGTCCATGATCTGTGCTCCTGCTCACAGTAAAGGGCGAGGGAGGCCACTTTTGCAGTGGCAGCAATGACTACAGACTCACACTTGAGAAAGAGGGACATGGAAGGCTCCTGTGACAAAGCCTTTCCCCATCAGAAAAGTAGCAGCCTAGAAAGAAAGCCATCAAAGATAACTCTTAAAAATTGTGATAAAGATCCTGGAAGCGTTGCCCTCCACAGTTCATACTTTCTGGCACAGGCGCTAGTAGGAAGGACTTGGTTTTCTTTTTTTTTTT
>NC_022020.1:53378403-53381078 GCF_000317375.1 Microtus ochrogaster
CGGCTTTGGTTTTCTTTAAGAGGCTGGCCACTGAGGTTTGACCATGCTCCAGTGAGTATATGGGCAACAAAAATTGCAGTTGTTTCTCCTTCCTCCTTTTTCTCATCTACTCCAACAAGACCACACCTCCTAATAGTACCACTCCCGTTGGGGGTCATTTTCTTTCAAACCACTGTGGTAGCCTTGGAACTCTGTCAAGATGACCACACATGAAGACACAAAGGACTTATCAATAAATACAGGGAAATTGAAATAGAATGCAAGGAGTTAGCAGGCCTTCATGGTATAAAGCTATCAAGAGCCAAAGAAGCCACAGAGAGTATGCAAGAGATGAAATATCACATTATTAAATAACTCATTCAATTATGAAGAAATATTTTTAACCCTGGAGTTGAATGAGAATGAAACACAACTTGCCAAAATCTTGGAGGCAGTCCTAAGAGAATTTTACAGCACTCAGAGCCTATATTTAAAAAATGGAGAGATCTCAAATTAATAACTTAATACAATATACCTTAAGGCTTTGGTAAAACAAGATCAAACCATACCCAAAAGCAGTAGCTAAGAAGAAATAATAAAAACTTGGGCAATAACAAAATAGAAACAAAAAGAATTCCAAATAATACAGAGGATTAATGAAACAAAAAGTTGGTTCTTTGAAAAAATAAATTTGAAAAACCCTTAGCTAATCTAACCAAAAGAAAGAATAGACCCAAAATAACAAGATCAGAAATGCTAGGCAAGTACTCTGTTCTACTACTAAGCTGTATCTCCAGATCTCATATTCTTTTTCAATATGAGATCAGTGTAGCCCTGAAACCCAGCAAGTTATTCTGTAGGTACTGACAAACCAATTCTAAAATTTATACAGCCATCCAAAAGATTCATTGTAGAGAATTTGGTCTTGAAGGGCAAGAGCAAAACAGAGGACTGATACTGCTTGACTCCAGGGCTTACTATAAATTATAGTAATCAATGTAATACGGTATTTACAGGAGGCTAGGCAAGCGGCTAAATGGAATAGAACAGAGCATTCGCAAACAGATGTTGCCAAGTACATTCATCTGATTTCAACACAAAAGCAAAAGCAACACATGGAGAAGGGGTTGTCTTATTAAATGATGCAGGAACAATGAACATCTGTATACAAAAAGGAAAAAAAAAGAATTGAGACAAACCTACATCTTACCCAAAATAACTCAAAATTCATTACCATTAGAAATATAAAGCATAAAATCATACACAATGCTTAAGAAATAGGAAAAAAACTCTAGATGTCCTTGGGTTCATGATGGCTTTTTAAATATAACACTAGAGGGAAATAAGTGATGAATTAGACTTCATAACAGTTAATATTTTTTTTGTGAAATGCATTTCTGTTTTGTGAACTGCATTGTCAAGTCAAAAATACAAGCCACATAGGCACAAAGACATGCCACATAGACTCTGAGAGAACGTTTGCAAAGATTAAGTAAATGGACTGTTACTGAAAATGTGCAAAGAATTCTTAAAATATGACTATAAGAACAAACATTGGTTAAAATGGCTGAACATCTGAACAAAGAAAAACACAGATGCAAAATTAAAAATGACCAGGGTTCATACAATCACTAAAGAAAATAGGCACACGGAAACATGTTCTGTGTCATATGTTTTCAGAGAAATGCAAATTAACCCAAGATATCACTCCAGCTTTTTTAGAATGGCCAAACTCAAGAACACTGATCCTTCTTCGGCCTGGGAAGAATGGGGAGCAAGGAGGACCTAATCCATTGCTGGTGGGAATATAAAATGCAGTAGCTGTTTGGAAGATAGTTTGACAATTTTTTTTTCATAACAGAACTAACCAAAGGCAAGGGTATGCAAATAGCATATGATTTGCCAATTATATTTTTTGGTGCTGTTTCAAAGAAATGAAAAGATAAATCTCGTCAAAAACCTCCACACAGATGTTCAAAGCGGATTTCTAATAATTGTTAGAACTTCGAAGCAATCAAAATTCCCTTTGTAGGTAAAGGGAGGAATAAATTGTGGGGACATCTAGACAATGGAATGTTTCTTACCACTGAAATGAAATGTGCTCTCAGACAATGAGAAGACACAGAAAAACCTTCAACATCCATTATTAAGTGAACACAGACAGCCTGAACAGCTTCAGACTATGAGACCCCAATTCTATGACGTTCTGGAAAAGCCAAGGCTGTGTAGATTGTAATATGGATGATTGTCAGGGCTTAGCAAGCAGGGAGAGGGGCTAAGAAGAGCACAGAGGACGTTTGAGCACAGACCTGTTTATCCTATAGGCCTATAATGCAGACACCTGCCACCATTCATCTGGACAACGCGCAGATTGCTTTAGACTTCCGTTTCAGTGTTGTACGAAAGCGCGAGCTTTGGGGAATAAGTCATGTCGTTTCCCTGATTGCAGTAACTAATCTACTAAGATGTAGGGTGTAGCGAAGAGGCCGTGCATGTGTTGGGAGCGGGGATTAATGAAACCGACAGATATCCTCTCAAATTTTGCTACGAACTTAAAATTCCTGTAAAAAGCTAAAAATGTTAACCCTTAATAGATAGTCATCGTGTGGATGATGCTTTGACAGCAGCGAATAACTGGGAGTGAAAATTAGTACGACAAGCCAGCCACACCATGTCCCTCTGTGAAAATTAGTACG
>NC_022020.1:53381178-53385883 GCF_000317375.1 Microtus ochrogaster
CAAGCCAGCCACACCATGTCCCTCTGTGAAAATTAGTACGGCAAGCCAGCCACACCATGTCCCTCTGTGAAAAGCCACACTCTGGTATCTTTCTTCTGTCCCTCTGCCGTGTGGTACATCATGAGGGGGAGCCTAAGAGAAGATGGTGTTGATGCAAATGCTTCCCTCTTCTGTGCCTGGACTTTCACCTTGACGCCCCTACTTCTGTGGGCCAACTGCGTCCTCTTGATACGCGCAGTGGCTTTGGCTGTAAATACAGGAAGGCAATGTTTCCGCAGATGTAAGCTGATGGCTGGAGTCTTAACCTTGCTACTGCAGGGGTGTGAATGCACAGGCTCAGCGTGACAGGGACGTCTAACTGCCAGTGGCCCCGAAGTCACGACCACTTGCCTAGGTGTTAGAACTCTTGTCACAATTCCTGAGCTCCAGTTCTTCTAGCAGCATCTTCCAGAACGTGTTCTGACCCTAGACACCATTTATTTAGTAATATTAGCATTTTTCATTTCTTCTTTCTTTCTTTCTTTCTTTCTTTCTTTCTTTCTTTCTTTCTTTCTTCTTTCTTTCTTCTTTCTTTCTTTCTTTCTTTCTTTCTTTCTTTCTTTCTTTCTTTCTTTCTTTCTTTCTTTCTCTTGGTTTTTCAAGACAGGGTTTTCTGTGGAGCTTTGGAGCCTGTCCTGGAACTTTCTCTGTAGACCAGGCTGGCCTCCAACTCACAGAGATCCACCTGCCTCTGCCTCCCGAGTGCTGGGATTAAAGGTGTGTGCCACCACTGCCCGGCTTAAGTATTTTTCTAAACAGAACTAAGTAGTTCCATGTGTTGCAAATAGGGATCAAGGAGGCAAAGCTCCCTTTCCAGGTCCTCTAGGAATGGTAGATAATTAGCTGGATGGCTTGTGGGAGGGTCCGGAGCCAGAAGCTCCAGCTCTGAGGGTCAGGAAAAAGCCTCTTTGGAGCTCGGGTGTGAATAGAGAATAGTCTGCTAGTGTTTCAGAGAGTGGACTTCAGAAGGCACAAAGGAAGGAGAGGAGGGGCTCAGTGGGTAGAGCTCTATCTGGTGGGAGAGGTGTGGCTAGAGAGACAGAACAGCCATGATGATGTCGGTGACCCTATTGGATGTGGGGCTCTTAGAAGCTCAGGCTACCGAAGGACAATGAGAGACTCCATGGTGGAGCTGGAGCAGGGGGGTGGAAGCACTGGTCCAGACTGTACTTGAGTAGAGACAGAAGAGGCCTCCACTGTGCTAAAGCCTGGGGTTCTGTATAGAAGAGCCAGTGTCTGAGGCTTCCCTTTAGGGGAAACCAGCACCAAATTAACCCACCCACAGGAGCCTGCTGCCCACTATAGGCTCCCCTCCTCCTAGCCTCATGCTCCTTCTCTACCTTTTTCCATAACAAACGAGGCTTGGTGTGGATGAGCTAACCAAGAGGGGACCTACTATGACTATGCCACATTGCCATCCTTTATAGATGCCCTTTCTAATATTCCTCTGTGCAGACTCCCATGAATAAAATGAATATAAGTTATGTTTGGTGAAATTCATTGGACAGTTAAGTAGGGGCTATTATTAAAATTCGAATATTTTAATTATACCCTCCCCTTAAATACAAAAAGAAAAATCGAGTGCTAAGGTGCTTCGGTGGGAAGGAACAGAGAGACACATGGGCAGCACAGGCCAGAGGGGTTTTATGGGAACTGTAGTCAGTTAGTTTACATAGCTTGGAAGTTCCTGCAGGTGACCCCAGTGGGCTGTGTGGCCTCTGCTGGGCTTGCTGGGGAGCTCAAGGTGAGAAAGCGCTTGTTACCATTTCCCATGAAGTGAGTGATGGTTAGTCTGGACCCGGGCTCCCAGTGGAAATGCCTGTCTGTGCCCAGAAAGTTCAGAAAGATGAGCTGCAACACCCCATGTTTCAGTGGGGACAAGATCTGAGTCCCGAGGGGCTCTTAGGAGCCTAATGAGGGGCCCAGTGGGGTGAAGCAACGCTATGGAAATGGAGGAAGAGTGGAGGCTAGAGGAGGTTGGAGCAGAAATGGAAAACATGTTGACTGGAACTTTACAAGGTTTTAAAAGTTATAGGGACGGAATGGGGATCAGGAAGTCTGCCCTAGGGAGGAGGACCCTTGGCGTGGAAACATGTTAGAGGCTAATAACAGAATGATGAGAAACTGAGAGAAGACACGTAGTTTAGAGGAACACAGAAGAAAGTTGTCTATTTGTAAGAGGCCAAGTTATTGTCTCACAACCACTTAGAGCCCTTCAAAATAATTTGAATTGCTGTCTCTAATTTTGGATAAGTAAACACCCTCAAGAAGTTCTTTTTTTTCCCCCTTTCACAAAGTGTAAACTTTGTAAAAGCCTGAAGGCATTCTATATCTTTCCTAGGGATCAGAATTTGTGTCTTTTTAAACCCAAAGAATCACTAATTGGTTTATCATTGCTAACGAGCAGGTGTAGGTGTGTGTGCGCACGCGTGTGCATGTGCGCGTTGACCTAATTCAGGCCTTTTTAAAGATACGTGATAGAAATGAACACTTACTCTCTTAGAGCTCCTTGCTTTCTGAAACAGTGGCGGGTATGTCAGGGCCTCAGGGAAACCAGCATTTCCCATGAAAGCATCTTTGTTGAGAGGTGGAGGGCGATAAGGCCAGAGAAGGGAGGACAGTGGATTTTTCCGTTTAGAAAGACCTTTCTATCAGTTTGATAATAGTGAAGAATCTGGTCTTTGGACTCTTCTTTTGGTAGAGTTCAAGAAAGAGCTAGAAACTCATGATACAAGAGCATGCAAGTTCTTTGTGGAGTTTTCAGTTGAAAATATCACCTGTTCGTTCAGGGAATAAATCCCTGGCACCTTACCATGGGCCAGCATTGAACTCAATGGATAGCCCTCCTCATGATTTTATACCCTCCTGCTGGGAAAGAACCAACAAACTGATTGCGTTGTGTATTAGGAGTTAATGAATGCTTGGGAGAAAAAGCAGAGAAAGGGGAATAACAAATCTTAGGGTGCTACAATTATAAATAGATCTTCATGGAAGGCCCCGGTGAGGATGTGGCATTTGTCATGACTCAAAGCTATGGAGGAATAGGTAAATGTATAGAAATTACAGAGAAAGGATCCAGCCTGTAAGACGACTCCAAGGCAGAGACTGCCTTTCATAGTTAGTTTTTCTTTTTTTTTTTTTTGTCGACTTAACATAAACCTAGATACACCCGGTAAGAGGAAATCACAACTGAGGAATTACCTCTGTTAGTTTGTCCTGTGGATGTGTCTTTGGAGTATTTTCTTGACTTCCGATTGATGTCTCTTTGGGGAACTGAATTTAGGAACTAGGATATTCATCGTGGCTCAGAACTTGTGGGACTGCTCTGGAACCAGTCTTTGGGTACAGGAAGGATGACACAGGCATGGGTATCCTTTGTGGGTTTCCGGGTGGCAGCAGAAGGCTTCGGGTCCACTGGCAGCATCCAGGGACCTGGTTCAGGTGCACACCATTGCTTCTTCAACGGCTGTGTCATTCCCAAGTTTGTCGCTACTTTTTTGACTCTCAAGCCATGATGAGAGACAGCTGTCTGCTCAGCTGCCAAGGTGCTGCAGCCTCATCCTTGCTGCCACTGCTCTGGTCCATCCCTGTGCCTGCTCAGTCTGAAGCAGGAAAGCGCAGGCCACTGGGGGGTGTCCTTGGTTGGTGGGGTAGGTCATCGTCAGGGAAGCTGGCTCAGGAGAGTTTCCCAGCCAGCTCACTAAGGGGGCCTAAACAACCTGCATAAGGACCTCCAAATGGGTGTTTGGGGCAATCACATTTGTTCTTCTGGAGCCAATCATAGCTTTACCTGTGTCTTAGTTAGGGTTCCTGTTGCTGTGAAGAGACACCATGACCATGGCAACTCTTATGAAGAAAAACATTTAATTGGGTTGGCCTATGTTTTCAGAGGAATAGTTCATTATCATCATGAGGCTGGAGAAGTAGCCGAGAGTCCTACCTCTTGGCTTAGCGGGCTACAGGAAGCGATCTGAGACACTGGGTGTGGCTTGAGCATGTGACCTCAAAGCCTACCTCCACAGCGACACACTTTTCCACCAAGGTCACATCTCCTAATCGTGCCACTCTATGGATGGCCATTTTCTTTTAAGCCACCACAACCTGTTACCACTCTGATGGAGCCTCCACCAGGGAAGTGTTCTCTGACTGGACTAGGGAGACAAGGTTCATGGAGACTTTGACAGCACTTGGAGGAGCCAGGGAATCGTCTGCAGTATCTGCATAGTTGCCTGGAGGCTGGTGTATTCAAGACGGCCAGTGCTGGAGTAACAGTCCAGAAAACTGTTATGATGGTAGCCCTTTGTTCTAGACAGCCCAGGCTAGGGTTCCATACCCACTAATCAGGGAGTCCAGTTACTTCACGTCCAGTACTTTTGCTTATGCATATGGAAGTGAGGGCCAGAAGGTGTGCTTACAGTATAAACTTAAAAGAACGTATCATTAGCACTCGCAGTACTGATGACCACACGCATTCCGTTTGCTCAGTACCCAATGAAAGGGGTCAGCAGTCTCGTCTCTGACTCAGCACCATATTGTTTCGTTGCTATGGCCCAATAGCATAATTTAAAGCCAGGCGTTATAACCCTCCAGTGTTGCTTTTGTCTGCTTAGGATAGCTTGGGCAGTTTGGGGGTCTTTTGTGCTTCCTTATAGATTCTAGGATTCCC
>NC_022020.1:53387638-53390144 GCF_000317375.1 Microtus ochrogaster
GAAATTGGGTCTATCAACATTAGTTACATATATATTTAAAGTTTTAGTGCTGTTTTGTTCCTTTTATTAATATCTAGTCATTTTCATTGTCTCTTGTGACTCATTTTGGCTTGAAATCTACTTTATGAGATCTAAGTATAGCTACTCCTGATAGTTTTTGGCTTCTGTGTGCATGGCATATTGTTTTGCATTCTTTTATTGTAAGGCTCTGTGTGTGTTAAGGAGATGTTTTTCTTGTAGAAAACAAATAGTTAGATCTTGGTTTTTATTCCAGCTAGCTGCTATGTGTTTTTTAGTTTTGTGATTTAATATTTATTAGGTTTTAGATTGTGACTGAGGACTGAAGATAGTTTTCTCTGGTGCCTATGATTTTGTCGTTTTACTATTTACTTTTGCTTTTTTAAATTTGTTATCCTTTCGTCCCTGTTGCTGCTGGGAGATATGTAGATTAGTGAGTCAGACGTGATCTTTTCTTTCTTTGCTCTCCTTATTGATCCCATTCCTTTCATGAAATTTAGTGTCTTAAGTCTGGTCACTCCTTCCTCTGCCCTGAATCACATCATTCATACATCTTCTGGAGCACTGCCACGGTGCTCACGGAATTTTGAAATGTTGTTCTCTGTTGAACTTACAAAATAAGAGTTTTTGGATGTAGTAATTTTTGTTTGCACCCATTTCATTCTCAGGCCTTAAAATATATTTCCCAATGCTCTCCTATCTCCCAGGTTTTCTGTTGAGAAGTCTGACGTTACTTTGAGTTGTCTTTATATTTGAATAATTATTTTTCTCTTGCGTATTTTTTAACAATGATTTTTGTTAGTAACTTGTGTGACTATAATGTGTTGTGTTGACGTTATGCTTATTTGGGTTTCTAAATCTTATGTTTGGTGATCCATTTATTTACAAGTGTTTGGGGAAATTTTCTGTAATAATTACATTAAATTAATTTTTTATGCCTTTAGTTTTTATATATGATCCTTTTTTTACACCATGGATTCTTGGATGTTTTGGACATGTTTGTTTAGTTTTGTTGTTTTATTATTTATTTTTACCTCTGTTCTGTTGTCTGAATGTAGCATTTCTTCTGTTCTGGCTCCCATCTCTTATATTCTTTGGCATAATCTAGTCTGCTTGTGAAATTTTCTACTGCTTTTACTTGATTTGACTTTTTAATTTCCAACATTTCTGATGTTGTTTTGTTCCTAGAGTTTCTCAGCCATGTTATTTTTTTAGCTACGTTCTAATCCCCCCACCCCACTTTTACTTATGTGTTTGTGTATTTCCTCTTTGAAGCCATCAGTAACTTTTAGAAGTACCCTTTTGCATTCTTTGTCTGGTGTTTCATCCATTTCATTATCTTTGCATTAGGCAACTGTGTAGCATCGGAGCCTGTCCTGGAACTGGCTCTGTTACCCAGGCTGGTCTCAGATTCACAGAGATCCTCCTGCCTCTGCCTCCCAAGTGCTGGGATTAAAGGCATGTGCCCGACTCTTAAATTGTATATTTTTGTGTTACAACTGGTGTATATATTGGTGTCTTAGTCAGGGTTTCTATTGCTGTGAAGACACACCAATGCCACAGCAATTCTTCTAAAGGAAAACATTTAACAGTTTCAGAGGTTTAGTCCACTATCATGGTGTGGAGCATGGCAGCTTGCAGGCAGACATGATGCTGGAGTAGTAGTTGAGAGTCCTATATCTTACAGGCAACAGGAAGTCAGCTGAGACATGGGGGTGTCCTGAGCATGGGAAACCTCAAAGCCTGCCCCCACAGTGAACACACTTGCTCTAATAAAACCATACCCACTCCAACAAAGTCACATCTCCTAATAATGCCATTCCCTATGAGATTTTGGGAGCCAATTACATTCAAAATACCACAATTGGTATGTCTCCAGATTTTGCTGGGGAACTATTTCTTAGTGAGAAGCCTATTTCTTTAGACTCAGTCCCTCCGAGTGCTTAGAGAGGGGGAAATAATGGCTGCTTTAACAATAGCAAACTGAACAAAAAAAAAAAACAATATACTTATAATTAAGTAAAACCAACTGTACATAGCCAATAATAATAGAACATAAAATGTAAGTTGATGTAAAATGTGCTTTCAAGTTAAAAATTATTAAGATAAATGTAAAATAAGAAATGAATGAGTTAAATGTAGTGGTCAGGTGGTGAGAAATAAGTAAAAGGAAATAAAAAGAGAAAAGGAGATAAATATTTGGAAGAGGGAGAGAAAAAAGTACAAGATCATATATATGTACATTTAATCATATATACAAATATATGTATATGATTATTCAATGAAGAAGAAATGCATAAATGAAATTACATAATGTAAGAAGAGTAATTAAAACATAAAACTTTAAAAACAATAAAATCAGAATATTGAAAGTACAGGCCAATGGAAGAAAAGGTAGGGGACAAAGGGCAAAGAACCAAGTGTTAGAACAGCTTCTGGGCTGTTGTAAAGATGGAGTCCTCCAGGTGAAAGCAGAGGAATGGCGGGG
>NC_022020.1:53390244-53410344 GCF_000317375.1 Microtus ochrogaster
AAATTAAAAAAAAAGAAGTTGGGTGAAAATGTGTTGATGGAGATGCTTTGAGTAGACAGAGCTTGGTGGCAACGCCACTTCACAGTCTTAATCTTGCTGACGCACAGGTCTTTCTGATTCTGTTGTCGCCATTAACTTCCTTGTTCAGTACTCTGAAGTTTTCACTGTAGTGGTCTTCATTCCTTTAGGTATGATTATTCTGAGGGCTTCTTGTTTGAGTTTTAAGGTTAAGTGTATAGAATTTTTTTTCTTTTTATGATTCTTTCTTGGTAAATTTGTTATTGATATTGGAGAAGCTACTGATTTTGTGTTGTGTGTTGATTTTGTACCCCAATCATGATGAAAGTGTTTATCAGATGTAGGAGCTTTTTAGTGGAGTCTGTGGAGAATTTAAAATGTAAGATTATACACTCTGCAAATAGTTCATTTGATTTCTCCTTTTCCTATTTTTATTCTTTAAAAACTTCTCTTGCCTTATTGCTCTAGTTAAGACTGTGCACTATATCAAGTAAAAGTAAAGTAGGAGGTGGAAAAATTTTTAAGAAACACTTTGTTTCTCCCCATTTAGTATCATGTTGTCTGCAGGTCTGTTGCACAGACTCTTTACTACATTGAGATATGCCTCTTCTGTTTCCAGTTTCTTCAGGGCTTTTAACGGATGCTGAATATTTCAGAGATCCTTTCTCTGTGCACCGAAATGTTTTCGTGACTTTGTATTAAATAACATTTATACATGACTTATGGATACCAGACAATTTTTTTTTTGCATTTCTCAAGCAAAATCTAATTGGTTGAGGTGTATGATCCTATTGACCAATTGTTGAGTTTGCTTTGTAAGTATTTCATTGAGAATTTTGCATCTGGGAAATTGATTTTTTTTCTGTTGACTTGTTTTCTGGTTAATAGTTATTTCTTTGAGATAAATACCTCTGACTTTTAAAGCAAGTATTGGTCGTCATCAGCTCTTAGAGTTGCCTTCCCTGTATCCCAAAGGTTTGGATAAATGGAACTTTTGGTTTTTTTTTTTTTTCTGATTCTAGAACATTTCAAACTTCTTAAATAATTAACTGATTGTTCAGGAGTGTATTGTCCTGTCTCTGTATTTCTGTATTTTTTGGCTTCTCTAGCTATTAGTTTCCAGTTTTAGTTTACTACAATCTAAAGAATAGAAGAAAAATTCCAGTTGTTTACATTTGTTAAGTCTGTCTTTGTGCCTATACTTTGATCTTTGCAAAGAAAATCCCTTGGGCTACTGAGAAGAAAAAATGTATTATCAGTTGTTGGCTCAAATATTCTATAGAGGCCTTTTATGGCCATTTGAGCTGTGATGCAGTTTGTCTGAAGTGTCTCTTTTTTTCGGAGTATCTAAGTGGTCTACTTCACTGGTGAAATGGGGTTATTGATGCTACCCACTGTTCTTGTGTCTGGACAGGTTTTTTGTAGACACAAATAACATATTTTAAAAATGAAATTGGGTCTATCAACATTAGTTACATATATATTTAAAGTTTTAGTGCTGTTCTGGGCTGTTGTAAAGATGGAGTCCTCCAGGTGAAAGCAGAGGAATGGCGGGGTTGGGTTGAAGTTGGAGACCCTTGTCTTTCCCACCTTTTAGTCTGGTACATAGCCTGAACTGGACAAGGGTCAGATGTTCTACAAAGCTGAATTAATTTCAGTAGATTCCTTTCTCTGTGTTTCTGGAGTTTCTGCTGGAGAAGGTGCTGGGGTACCCTGCAGTGTGGAATGGTGTGGTCCTAGACCTAGAATACACAATACTGGTGTGGAGGGCTTACCCTGCATTGGGTGTTAAGAGGCTGTCTTTCCTGCCTCTCTGTGTTTGGAGGACAACTGATTGTAAACATTGCCTAACAACAAAAGAGCTGGAGTCAGCTGGAGAGATGGATGGTTGTTATCAATCACATTGATGATCCATTGTAGTTTTAGAAGAAAAAGGAAATATTGACATTGTGTTCCATCTTTGGCTTGTCTGACAGTAAAGCATATATTCTCGGAAAGGAAAATAAAATAGAATACTTTTGCTTAAAGAGGTTTAGGGTGTTGGGGTTTTTTTTTGTTGTTGTTGTTTTATGTTTTGTTGTTGTTTATAGGATTTGTTTCCAGTTGTTTATAGGATTTGGTCTCAGTTGGAGAGATTAAGAATGTTTCTCTACTGAAGTCACATGCAATATTACCCACTGAAATTTTATATTTGACTTCTCTGTCATCTACCTGTCTCATGAAGCACATAAGATGCATCTTCTCTTACACATTACACACATGTTGTGGACATATGGGCATTATAGAAAATACACAAAATGAATATCATTTTATGGAACCTGAAGAAAGTGTTTAAATGTCTAAACATTTGGGTGTTCCTCCATTGTCTCCTAGGCTTTACCAATGACTTGCTAAACTATGGTTAAATAAGACTTTCTTATGGAGTACATGTCTTCCAAAGCCATCTTTCCGTGCTTTCCAATCGTGAGGATGAACCTAAAGAATTTGTACTAAGTGTAAGGCCTCTGGATCCCAGGAGCTCCACCTACTGTCCTGGACGTTGGAATGGCTATTAGACTGCAGAGCTTTCTGGGTCACAAGTTTTCAGAGTGAATAAATGATTGTCTGAACGCAAGGCCTCTGCATTGAAATGCACGTGGAGCTCCTTGCTCATATGGCAGAGTTCTGAGGAAAGATGATTAAAATTCCACCGACTAGCCATAAAAATAGTTTCACTGTAGAAGTGAAGTCGTCAGGCATTTGTTCTAACAACCTCATTTCATAGGTTGGGGGGAATGTTTCAATTCTCATGTCAAAGACGGGAGTATGGGGGAGGGTATGATGGAGCTGAAAAACAATTGAACCCAATTTTAATCTTAAATTGGAAGACCTTGAGGCTAAAATCCTAGCGGTAAGTGAAATTATGAACTTCCCTTCTTTGTGGTTCTAGGGTTACCGTCTATCAATGCGTGTTCTATCAGTTGGCCTGTGAAACAACACTGGTACCATCATTTGCAGTGAGTCCTTTTGAGGAAATCAAGAGCATGTGTTTTCCATTTCCTGCTCTTGAAAGAGGGTGTTGCTAAAAATGTTGCTTACTTAAAAAGGAAAGAAAGATGTCAAGGATACTTAAATTTTCCTTTAGCTGCTGCTTAGATCAAGCCATTATCTGTTAGAGTCTAAGATGAGTCGGGAATAGATTTATAAAAATCCAATTCCAGACCGAGAAAGGACCTTGGAGGTCAGTGAGTCAAGCCCTCCCATCTTTAGACAAGTGTTAATGTTGTACAGACACGGTAGCTGATTCCCACAGGAAATATATACCTTAATCAGTTGTTGTGCCTTAAAATTCAGTGAACTTGAAGAGCCCCAGTCATCTCCTAGCTCCGACTGCCTTTACCACTGGGTTCTGTGTAGAATCTTCTCCTGTCGGCTCTTCCTCCTACAGCCCCGATCCTCGCTTATTTTGTAATAAATGTCCGCTTTCTTGGCTCTGCTGCCACCTCAGTCTCTGGTGCAGGTTAGAGATCTAGCTGAGTACGGAGGAAAAGGAAGATTAGATTATGACATAGACGATAACCCCAGCTGGTCTCCGTAGGACTCACTAGACATGCAGAAGAGGTGAGCACCATGGAACTTTGGAGATTTCTGTTGAGTCACGAAGAGCAGGAACTAAAGAAGATTGTGGACATGTTGGTTTGGAAAGACATGAGCCATGCTTGAGCAGTGAGGCATCACCTGTGATTTCTGAGGGTCTGACTTGAAGTTAGGAGGTAAACCAGATAGCTCTATCTTGCTCCCTGCCTATATTTGAGTCTTCTCCTCGGGACATTCTGGAGAGTTCTTCTCCCAGTACTATTAGTCTAATGCTTAGCAAATCATTCGCTGAAGATTTTAATGCCGTCTTTTCAGATGACCTAAGTCCTTCTGTTGAACTATGTCTCCTGGAGAGAGGAAGAGCAGTGGAGAGAAAAGTTCACGTTTAAGACAGCCAGTTGCGTTCTGCGTGTCTGGACACAGAGGGACTTAGGAATTGGCACCAAACTGGGCCCTACCATTCAGTGGTTTCAGAGGGAAGCATACCATAGAAATTTGACTCTGTTTTGATGAAAGTCCTCTCTACCTGAGGTTAGTGAAGGGATTAGGAAATGGGAGGAAAAGGGTGTGATTTCATTGTTTGTGGCCATTGCACAAAAGTCACTGTACTAAGTTAAAACAAATCAAAATGACGTTGCATAAAATGATATACTAATACGTTTGTTGCAACAGTTCTCTAAACACCTGAACAGACTGAAAGATAGGCAATAAAATAGCGTGGGAGTTATTTAAAGATATTATCTTTATTAATTTAATGGAAACTTAAAACGTGCATATATTCGGGAAATCCAGCAAGGTGAACTAATGTGTTTTAAAGCTATAGTGTTCTGTTAATTAGCAATTTTCATTTAGTTTGTAGCTTAGCTCCTAATGGGCTTTCCCTGGTTTAAATAAAAATAAATTTGAAACAGTTTAGTATTGTGGAATCTTATTTATCTTTTTATTAAAACAAAAAGAAGTCATGTAACACTTTAAAAGGGGTGGCTACTGTGTTTTCTGTTGTTTCATACAGTCTGAGGTGGTCTTGAATTCTTGAGCTTCTGGCCTCAGCCTCCAGGGCGGAGTGCACACCACCACTTCTGGAAGAACAAGAGTTTATGACCTCTACTTGCTGTCACTACGAGAATGGTGCCAGTGGCCTTCTTGTCATGGTGTCTGATGAGAACATCTGGAAGGATCTTAATTTTCTCATCTGTGACACACATCCTCCCCTTTTGTGAAGAATAAAAATGGCTTCCTGAAACAAAGCACCAGTTTGTCACCTAAGAGCAAAGGGACAGCAGTCACAGTGAGAAGAAGCCAGGGAAAGAATGACATTGAAGAATCCCTATGATCACACCCTTTGCCCAGCCCCTACACCTGGTGTTCTCTCCTTTTCGTTGTTGCCCATTTAGAGATGCATAGTCAGCATAGATATGTTGGTCGAGATCTGAAATTGGAAATGTGGACACAAGGTGAACTCGTTGTTTGGAATGGTTATTTGACCCTAAAAAAAGTCCCCCTTGGCACAGGGATTTGGTCCAGTGATAGAGCTCTTGTGGAGCAGGTGCAAGGCCCTGGGCTCCATCTCTAGTACCACATATCATATATGAAACGTTTGGCTGACACCATCATAGCCAGCAAATAACTGGTTTGACCAGGTCCTAAACGTGGCACTGGGAGTAGAATCCATAGATTTTCACATGTTTGCCTCTGGCCTCCAATTGTCTTTTGCGTTTGTTCCTCTAGAGTGTTTCCTCTCCCTTGAGACTGTGAGGATGGAGCTTCACCCCTCCTCACCGCCCCCCCATTGCAGGGGGTATCAGCTAACTGTGCCATTAGGATGCTTTTTTGCGGGGAGGGTTTTAACTTGGCATTGTGCTTTCAGTCCCTTTTCTGGAGCAATGCCTGGAGAGGGCAGTATTAGTCTCAATCCCTGTAACCAAATTATTGATAGTTTGTGACCGCCTCTTGTGTTTTGTGAATACTTGTGAATTCCGTATTCTTGCTGATCCCCCCACCCCCTCCCCCAGAGGAAGTTCTGTCATTTAAAGCAGAGTAGAGGCTGAGGCCAGAGGTCCCTCAGTAACAAGAGGGAAAGCTAATGGAAGGGAAGAGGCCTTGAGCGTTCCTGTGAGGTCGTCTGCTGAGTGGGGACTCTTGACAGTAACCACAGAGACAAGATCAGTAAGGGTGTTAGACAGGGTAGGTGTCCCAACCAGAGTGCCTATAATTTGTGAGACCATAAAACAGAAGATCCAAGTGAGGAGGCGTGGCAGCCACAGAGCGGTTGTTTAGGAGGGAGGAGACACCAACCAGTGTGTCATGTGCTTCCCGATATTGTCACTGACAAGGTGGCCCGAAGAAAGGCTTCAAACTCTGCCTGCACCTACTCCTCAGCCTCCCCCTAAATTCCAGATGGACAGCCACCTAGAGAGTCAGATGTGGGAGGTGGCTGTGGAGCCCAGGGTATTTGAGGGGATTGCAGGAGGCTCTGGTACTACAAACCCTCATTGTTAGGGCGAAGTCAGGGATGGGGAGGGGAAGAAGTCTTGACCTCCTGCTCTGGTTAACATGATTTCAGCGAAAATCTCACCTTTTCCGTGTTCAATCTTAAACAGATACAATGGCTAAGAATTAATGTGAATTAGGAAAATAACAACAATAAAACTGGCAGTGGCATCAAGTGAATGTGATCGCCTACAGTAGAAATATTTACCCGATGTGTCCTGCCAGTTAGAAAGATTTTGGCATTAAACCTAGACATTACCTCATCCTCCTGGGCAGACAGCCGATTGCAATGCTAAGCAAGTCTGCAGACATGAGAAGCTGAATACCTGCATGATGAGCTGAGCAGCCCAGACTCAGGGTGGAAGCAGTTTCCTGAGCATTGTCTGTGTGTCCCCGGCTAGATCTCATCCTCAATCCCTTTCTTTTCCTTCTAGCTCTCCATAGATGATTTTTGTCCATTTTCAAGTTATTTTGCTCCTTTTTTAAACCATGAAGGACGAAGTGTTAGGAAGGTCTGCTAGCTAAGTGCGTGGGTATTCATACACCGAAACCTGAAATGTTAGGCTTAAGAGGAAACGAAAGTGCCTGACAGCCTCTCTCTCTCTCTCTCTCAGCTAAGTGCGTGGGTATTCATACACCGAAACCTGAAATGTTAGGCTTAAGAGGAAACGAAAGTGCCTGACAGCCTCTCTCTCTCTCTGTCTCTCTCTGTCTCTCTCTGTCTCTCTCTCACACACATACACACATACACACATACACACACACACACTCACAGAAAGTGTCTGCGAGTGTACTCCTATTTGTGAAAAGGTGAATGTCAAGGGTTTCTTGGTTTTGTTTAGTTCATAATGAATACAGAATTATCCTTTAATGAAGTTGTGTTTCAGTAAATGAAATAATATTTGAAACATCAAATATTCCTTACACTTCTAACCAGAGGAAGCATAGCACATAACTTGTCAGCGTGGCTGCACAGGCCTGAGCTCCAGGCCTTGAGCGATCAACAGAGTGGCCCATCACTGAGCTTTACCCCATACAATGTCATTGGCCCCCAACCTCTCTGAAACTAGCACTCTCTCAAGTATAGAAGTCCTGGATTAGTATGATTGACACAGCTCGGTTAGATGGTGAAATCATTGGGAAATCTTCAAACACTCAGAAATCCTTGAATTAAAGTACCAAATATTAATTCTCAAAGTTTTCCGAATTGGTTGATGAACGCTGTTCCAGCTGGAACACTTTTTCTTTGGCTGTTGCTTCAAAATGTTGTATAGTAAATTATGGTGCCGCCAGTACTGAGTGACTTAGTGTTATCGATGGTGCCACATTAAAAAAAAAAAAATCTGTCCTAGAATAAACAGGCCCCCTGTTGGCCTTGACTAATCTGATACATTTCATGATGACTCTGAAAAATTCTGGTTTTAGTGAATAATTTAAAAATATTCTTATTCAAGTCAGGCATATGGTGGTGTTCACCCACATTCTCAGCATTTCAGAGGGAGGCGGGAAGGGCTCAGGAGGTAGAAGCCAGCCTGGGCAACATAGTGAGGAGAAGGATCTTATTTATATGTAAGTCTTTAAAATTCTTTGACATTCTCCAAATTATCAAGTCACTAATAAGTTTTTAAGGCTGGAATATGCTGAGCACAGAGGTACACAGGAGGTAATCTAGTAAAGTTTTCATTATTTGTTGGTACTGGATAGAGACTGCCACAGGATCCGAGACCGAGGAAGTGGTCTTTCGATAGTGTTTTGGAGTCAAGAGCCCTCTTGCAGGACTTCAGCTGCTCTAGGGTGTCTCTGCTAGGCGAGGTCCTCACGGATTGTGTGGTTGTGCACAGCAGCCGTAGCTTGCATCTGTGGTCTGTTTCACTAGACAGCCGACTACAGATTCATCTTTTTTTTTTTTTTTCATAGGGACTGTATGTCCTGATGGTTGTTACAAGTCGGAGGATGCAATAAATACCTGTAGATAGGAGCCAGAGAGCAGGCTTGGTCCCACAAGTCAGGATTATGCAGAGTTGTTAATATCAGCTTGAAATGCTGGTCGTACTTACTGTGTGCATTCTGTCTGTGGTTTGCTTATGGTCGCCATCAAATCAAAGGTTTAAAAAATAAACAGTTGGAAGTGGAGCCTAATGCTTTTCTTTGCACAGCACCATGAGATCATACATATGGCCCTGGGAATAAAAAGTTGGATCTTATAAGCATATGTCCAGCTTGTTACATGGATGGTCCTAAGTACTATTATAAATGATCATGGAAAACTGGGGTACTTCGTGCTCTGGGGTTCTCTACTCGACAGAGCCTTTGAAAAGTTGTTTGCTACAGATAGTTGGCAATCTGCCACCATTTCCAACAGGCAGCATGCTCCCCAGAAGGTCCAAGAACAGACCATGATATATGGATGGTTCTCTTCTATGTAAAATCACACTAAAAACTAGTGTGAATTGAGACCTCAGATAATCTTACTTTTTTTTTTGACTTTACATATCAGAAAAGTGAAAAGACTTTCAAATGGAGCAATTAAAAGGATCAGAGGGGACTTCTTTGCAGGAAGGAGACCTGTGGGTGGGGCTTGAAGAAGGGCAGTGTAACACGGAAGGCTGGTAGGCGTGGGAAATGTGAGCATGGCCATGTTAGGCTGGAGCCAGGCGGAACCGGACTGTAGCTCCGTTGGCGTAGTGCTTACTTAGCTTGCACGAAGCTCTGGGTTTGATTACTACAAAGGGATAAAACAGTCCCAGCACTCAGGGGGTTTAAGCTTGAGGAGTGGAAAGTTCAAGATCATCCTTAGTAGTTTGATGGAGGCCAGCTGTGGCTAGAGACGCTGTCTCAAGCAACAGCAACAAAACCTGGACTAGGAAAGCCTAAGTGTG
The DNA here is from genome assembly GCF_000317375.1 of Microtus ochrogaster. Taxonomy (NCBI): domain Eukaryota; kingdom Metazoa; phylum Chordata; class Mammalia; order Rodentia; family Cricetidae; genus Microtus; species Microtus ochrogaster. The sequence goes on from NC_022020.1 coordinate 53,399,208, forward strand.
TGTGTGCACAAATATGTTTACATGTGGTTACACATGTGTGCAAAGTCGGAGGTGAACATGGCTGTCCTTCATCACTCTCCACTTCATCCACTGAGTCGGGGTTTTTCACTAGATTTATGGGCCAGTGTGCCCCAGGTATCTGTCACTTCCTGCTTAGTGTTCAGGCAGGCTATCCCTTCAGCACAGCTTTTCCATGGGTGCTGAGGATCTGAACCTCCATCTTCACACTCGTGCAGCAAAGTGTTTCTGCACCAAGCTAGCCTGTCTGAAGCGAGCTCGGCTTTTCTCTGAGAGAGTACCACCCACTGTCCACCTGGAAGGGAGATAATGAGGAAGGCAGGCTGTGGCTTCAGAGAGGACGGTCTATTGTTTTAAAACAAAGAAAAATCAAAAAAAAAAGTGAGAGCTAATATTTCTAGAACATATTTTCTATTTTATAAAAGACACAAGTGTGGATTTTTTTGCCTGATGGATATTGGGCAATTTTGGCCATTGATGCCAGTATTCTCATGAAGTTGCTCCCATCACTTGCCATGGCTTCTTGTGATAAATTCTGGTTTGGGGACACTGGGAGATTAGATTATGAAGGCACAGAGGGGAGACTATGATTCTGAGGTGGTAAAACTGGCTTTGGTTTCCAGCTTGGTTTGAATTAATGTGTAATGTCTCCCTGTAGCATAAGCCCCAGCACACTGGCAACTCTAACAGATAGCAGTTTCTCTGAATAAGCTGAACAAATAAATTCCCCCAAGAGTAGGGACAACCTAAATCTAAGCTCCTACTCAGTTCTACCTGCAGTAGGAGAGAAGTTTTGCATTAGCCCCAGTACAGACAGAGCTAGAGAAAAGAACTCTCAGTAATGCAATGTCATACTACAATGTGTGGTGTTTTTCAGGGCTCTCTTTTCATGGTATGGGGCCATAAAATAGATCTGGGACTTGATACCATATGAAAAAAATCTTAGTAATCAGTGAGAAAATTGTAATTCCCTGCATTTGTAAACATTTTTTTTTGTCTAAACATCTTAAAACTTTTTTTCTACTGAGGATTACAAATGTATAGGAAATGGCAAAAAGTAAAGTGAATATTTATTTAGAATATTGTAATTGAAAGTAGTAGACACCAAAACCTACTGAAAATGCTTTGAGTAGTAGCTTCATTGACTGGGCTTCAGTCCCTAACGCCAAACAAAATCTGAGGGATTGGGGGGGGGGGACACGCGTGTGTGGTTCGTAGTAGAATGCTTACACAGGACACGTGTGTGTGGTTCGTAGTAGAATGCTTACACAGAACACGCGTGTGTGGTTCGTAGTAGAAGGCTTACACAGGACACCAAGGCCCCAAGTTGACAGCTAGTGCCGTATTTTCAAAAATGTTATTTAAAAAGCAGTTTGAGCCATGCTAGTTGTCTACCTCCTGACACGTGACTTGCTGTGGAACAAATATGTTTCCTGGTCCTGATGAAAGGCTATACTCTTTCCTTGGTTTGGGTGAGCTACCAACCCTTTTTATTATTTTTATTTTTTATTTACATGGTTTTACTGTATAGCCTTGGCGAGCCTGGAAGTCACTGTGTGGACTGGAACTCAAAAGAGGAGATCCACTTGCCTCTTCCTCCCAAGTGCTGGGACTAAAGGGATGTACTGTCACACTGGGTCTAGCATCAACATTTTATGTCTTGAGTTTTACACACACACACACACACACACACACACACACACACACACACACACACACACACAGCCTCAGTTCCTCTGGGTCATCTTTACCCCCTTTGCCCCCAGCACTTTCCTTCTGTGACTGGCTTGAATTCACTGGCTACATTACACTCCCAGAGTGTCTTAGCACAGGGGTTGCTGGCCCGGAGGCGGCTGTTTCTATACTTACATTTATGTCGGAGTGGCTTGTTGGACCATTTCCAGTGTGACAGCTTCACTGGGCTACACTTCCATCTATGTTGGCCAGTTTCCTCTTTTGATTGCTCATCTTTATGATGTGTCAGGGAGACAGGGAACAATATAGCTATACTCTCTGCTGTCTGGAGATGAATCCCAGCCATGCGGAGTCCAATTGCCAAGAGACTTTGAAAGAAATGACCCGATGCTCATCTGTTCCTTATAGAGTGGTCTGTGGGCTGGAGGGCAGGCTGCCAAGCATGCATGTTAGTAACTCACAGTCCATATACAGCGATAACTGGAATTTGAACCATGTGGTTGAGGGGAGGCATTTGTTAATTAAATCATAGGAACCGAGCTGTGGTAGAAGGCTTGCTCGGTGTGTGCAGAAACCCCAAGTTCCATCTCTGACAATTTGAAAGAGAGCAAGGGAGTGTATTCGATTTGGAGGGAGGAAAGGGAGGGGAAAGCGATGTAATTATAGTATAACCTCAAAAGATAAATACCTCAAAGAGAAAAAATTGTGATGGACGCAGAAATGTCTTCATGAAGTCTCAGCTGGCTGATATAAGGATCATACATGGTTAGAACTCAGGTGAAAGAGTCAGCTGTGTTCATGAACACTGGGATTTCTGGTTAAAACTCTACCATAAGGAGTGGAAAGACATTCTGCACGTTGCTAAACCTCTTCAGGCCTTAGTTTCTCATCTGTGAGAGGCCAAGTAACCTTCACCAGGTTTCTTAGCCACTCTCTGCATTTGTTTGTACGGTATGGGGGTACTTCAGAGAGACCGTCATAAGGACAACTATTGCACTGAAGATAGAATGAAGGACCAAGGTTCCTGGGCTCCTTTCCTGATGCAGACTGACCCTCTCATGATCTAGTGAGGGGCCACTGACACCCCAGTGCTGGTGATGGGCTCACCATCGCCACTCCAGAGACCAGGTGCAGAGACAAAGGGGAAGTAGAGTCACAGACAATGACTGAACTAACGTGGCATGAATGGGGAATAAGGGGGCAACGTACAAACCAACAACAGAAAATGGTGTCACGGTGGTGCTGAGCTGAGCTGCCCATTTGCTTGGGGGGAAAAGAAACTAAATTCAGGTTTTCCAGAGAAAAACTAACACAACGAAGTTAGGAAACTGGAAGTGATTGGAGGGAGCCAGACCTTTGAGCTTGGATTAGGTTTCCCAGGAGACGCTCAGGTGTGTGTGTCTTTGCCATCAGGATCTGAGGGCTGCCAGTTGAAGGCCGTGGAGGAAATTGAGCAAGCCCAGAGGCCTGTTTCCCATCATGCTTTTTAATCCTGTAAAACAGGCTCAGGAATTCTTACAGGTTAGCCTTTGCTACAAAATGGGAATGTTCTTTGGAAATTCTGAGTTAAGTGGATATATGCTGTGAGTTCTGCAATCTCTTTCTGACGGGGAAGTATCTCCCTCAAAGACTGGCTGGGACAACAAAAGTGATGGTTGGCCTTGACCCACGTGTGTATCTGCTGTAGCAACAGCTTTTCTCCCATTGACCCCTCTGAAGGATAGACGTCTTTAGGCTTAAAGAGAAAAGTATAGTTTCCACTTTTTTGGCTCAAATTAGTTCCCCTGAAGCATAAAAAATGCACCCCCAAGAATTCTGTCTTTTTAGTGTCATTAGTTCTAGCAAAAGAATTCCTATAGACTACAAGGGATTTGTAAAATAAGATTGTGCGTGTTGCCATGACTTTCAGATTTGAAGCTATTAGTTTGTGCATAGAAATTAAGCTTATAACATTGTACGCTTGTACTGCTTAGTTTGTCTGGGATTGGAGAAAGATTTAATTAGAAGTCAAGTCATAATTTTATTATTAATAAAATTTCTTAGTTCTCTTAGTGGTTATGTCTTGAACTGGACCTGTGTACACAGAGGGTTAACGAGCAAAGGTGACTGTAGCTATGCTACCAAAATATTTTTATTAATGTATATTATAAATAATAGTGGGTTTCATTATAACTTCATACGCATATAAAATTATCCCTATCATCCTTGTTACTCCCCTTCTCTCTTCTCCCTCCCATTTATTCCCTTCCTCTTCCTAGCTGGCCCTCTTTCTGTTTTCATATTTATACCAGTTTTTAAACTCCTCACGTACATCTCTACTGGCAAAACCCACCCTCATTAAAGTAAGAAATTCTCTCAGAATATATAGAATATGAATTATCTTTATAGGTCCCCATGTGACTAAAGTCGCTCATCCACAGCTTTGCTTCTGATGTCTGTAACTGTCACTTCTACCCGCAAAGAACATCCAATGTGGCTTTTGTAGAGTCTGTTGTGAGCGTCTGGGGCTGGAAAGACTGGGGAACTCACAGTACCAGGTTCTTTTTCAGTGTGTCTTCTATTCTTTTTTTTAAATTTATTTATTTATTAAGGATTTCTGCCTCCTCCCCGCCACCGCCTCCCATTTCCCTCCCCCTCCCTGATCAAGTCCCTCTCCCTCATCAGCTTGAAGAGCAATCAGGGTTCCCTGACCTGTGGGAAGTCCAAGGACCGCCCACCTCCATCCAGGTTTAGTAAGTTGAGCATCCAAACTGCCTAGGCTCCCCCAAAGCCAGTATGTGCAGTAGGATCAAAAACCCATTGCCATTGTTCTTAAGTTCTCAGTAGTCCTCATTGTCTGCTATGTAAGTCCTCTTCTATTCTTAACAGGCTCACTGCATTTGTTCCTCACATGCTAGATTAATGCTTCTTTAGGTATATCAGCAAATTTTATCTGATTTGTAGTCCTGTGTTAAATCAGTGTGATTAATTCTTCCTTGAACATGAATGATGGCTGCATTTCATTTGAGAAAATTGGAGATTGTTTTATTCCCATAGACTTTTGTCTCTTCCCACTTGTAGTTAACTGGAAGTGTATTCAGCATTGATTTACTTTGAGATTTTCCAGCTGTTTTGAGGTTGTGAAATAATTAGGTTTAAATATCATCTTGGGTGTTATTAGTTACATTCCCATTTGCTTTTAATGTTTTGGGTGTCATATTTACTCGAAAATAGATTTGGCAGCATAAATCACTGCAAACGCTAATAAGTAGAATTCTTTTGGCTCGCTTTATGCACTGCCCTGGGAAAAACCCTTTCCCCTCACTATCTCTTGGCCTCTGAGTGATAGCCATGTCCTCCTCCTTGTTCCATTTTCTCTGCTTCTGGTGTTGTTCTTCCTCGTTCCTGATCTGCCATGATGTGAGGATTTACATCCCAACGCAACAGGAAGCAGCCCTAGCTGCCGTTTGTCCCCTCCATGGTGGACTCTCTCCCCCGACACCAGGAGCCAAGAATAAACCTTTCTTCTTCTGAGGTGCTTAGTTACAACTCCCAGTGCTCAAAAGAGTAGCTGGCCCAAAAAGCAGTGCCCAGAGGTGGGGTCCTTGGTGCGAATAACCTGATCAGTTGGTTCATGAGCTTTCAGAACTGGATTGTGGAGGAGTAGGAGGGGCTTCTTATAGTAACTTATAGTGTATAGTAAGCAGCGTGTAATGGGACATTCTGTTGGGAGTGTGGACCAAGAAGCTGAGGATGCGTGGGACTGGAGGCTGTGCCTTACCAGGTTTCAGGTGCCAAAGAGGACTGGCAGGAATTGGGTGAGAGGTCGTTCATGCTACCTCATGGTAACTACACTGGCTGTTGTGGGCGTTTCCTGACTGTTTGAGGGTTGAAAGGAGAACAGGCTAGTATATTTGGTAGAAGAAATTCCATACAGCATCCAGGTTGGCTGGCTGCCTTTAGTTTGATTTACAATGAGAATTCCAAGACAAATATGGAGTGGAAAAAATGTGAAGACTGTGTTTGGTGAAGAAAGGGGCATGGATGAGTTTGAAGCTGTGAGAAACGCAGGCGAGGAAAAAATGGCGGTGATTGCTACAGAGGTTAGCACGGTTAACAGAGTTGTGGACAGTGAGGTATAAATTAAAACAATAAAAAGAAGGCAGGCAGGAAGTTGGGTGTATGGGAAGGTATGGGTACGTTAGATCCAGGAGTTAGGGTGACTATAATCAGAATATATTGTGTGCAATTCTCAGTTAAAGTATTATATTAAAATAGAGAGAAATGGAGATCTTTGTATTGGGACTGCAAGAATGATGTCTTCTGGGCAGTGCCTCACTCGCTCAAGGCTCCAGGGTATAAAGTGAAAGCTACTGAGAACTTTTTTTTTTTAAAGAGTGTTCCTGAGAAGATGGAGCCTCCAGGGCATCCTGGACCAAGACCACCTAGGGAAGTAGGTACCCCATTTGGTTCTGGTAGGTACTCAGAGCCCCTGCAGGCTGCCAGCTAAACCTGACATTGTTCATGTGGTGTTTTTATTAGTTTGTTTTGTTTTTGTACACATCTAGAATGCGTAATTGGGGCCATGTGCCAAGGTTCCAGAAGAAAAAAAAAAAAAAGCTGTTGAGGCCAGGGAACGCGTAGCAAGATTAGATTTCTCTCCTGGAGCTCCTGGGTGTGTTTGGAGCTTTGAAGGTGAACCTAAGCCGACGGTTCTTCAACATCTGCTGAGCTAAGTTGCTGGCTTCAGCTGGAGATGGCTCAAGATTGGGTGCATAAGTGGTGTAGTTACAGGGCTGTACTGCAGAGTTAGCCAGCCTGGTGGGATGTAGGTGATGATGCCACCATCTGAACTCCAGATGCTGGACCTGGGGTGCAAAGTTTATTTAATGCTTGGCTTACATCTTATTAGATTTCATCGTATGGAGAGGGAGTGTTTATTCTGTGTCATTATATATGGGGACCTTGCTTGGTTTTTTGTTTTTGTTTTTTATCTTACAGGGGTGAGTGGCTTAGAGTTTGCTACCTTAAGTCTCAGTGGAGACTCTGGACTTCTCAACAGTGTTAGTAGTCTTACAACTATGGGGACTCCTAAAGTTAGGGGGGTTGCCTTTTACATCATGGGATGGCCATAAACCTACTGGGGTCACTTGTCGAAAATTACCCATCCCACATAGGCTTGAACATTTGGTCCCCAATTAATGGTGCTTTTTTGTTAGGTTGTGGGGCCTGATAGCTCTGAGTCACTGGAAACAGGCCTTTGTGATGAGTGGCCTGGGATTGTTCCCACTTCTGTTTTCTTTGCTTTCTTCCCCACCGAGATGTGAGGTGTGTGGGTTGGATTCTAGTCTCCCTATCTGTAGAAACCGAGAACCACTTTCATCACGTCCTCTCTGCCATGATGGACTGTATCCCTCGAAACCACGAGCCACAGGAATTCTCTCCTCCCTTAAATTGCTTAAGTCAAGTATTGATCAAAGTGATGAGAAAAGTAGACAAGACAGGAAAGGTCACAGGGCGTGATCACAGATAGATGCAGATTAAATAGCCCATTTGTCTTAGTTAGAGTTTCTGTTGCTGTGATGAAACACCATGACCAAAAGGAAAGTTGGGGAGAAAGGGTTTATTTGGGTTTGGCTTACACTTTGGTATTTCTTTTCATCACTGAAGGAAGTCAGGAAAGGAACTCAAACTGAGAAGGATCCCAGAGGCAGGAGCTACTACAAAGGCTGTGGAGGGGAGCTGCTTACTGCCTTGTTCACATGACTTGCTCAGCCTGCTTTCTTATAGAACCTAGGACCACCAGCCCAGGCATGGCACCAACCGCCATGGGCTGGGTCCTCCCCCATTGATCACTAATTGAGAAAATGCCTTACAGCTGGATCTTAAGGAGGCATTTCCTTAGCTGAGGCTCCTTCCTCCCTGATGACTCTAGTTTGTGTCAAGTTGACAAACAAAAGATATCTAAGTTATGTGGGCTTGGCAGACAGACAAGACAAGATTCTAGGTTCTCAAATAGAATCCAGGAAATAACAAGGTTTCCTGTGATATGGCCAACACATCCCTAACTGATTGCTATTGGTTACACGGCCTTAAGGCTCTGTACAAATTCAAAGTGTGTTTCTTTACATAATCTATTTGAAGAAATGGGGTCTTTTATCTCAGCTCATCTCCAAATCACAGACTTGAGTGTTGCAGACTGATAATACAACTCAGGAGCGAGCTCTGTGGTGGCTCCCACGGCCACACTGAACGACTGTCCCTGTTAAAGTCTCCACTGAGGTTCATGTCAGCATTTCACTTAGATGAGCCCAGTTTGAAGACTCTTCCAAGCAGTGAATGGAACATTGTTTTATTGTGGGAATTGCTTCAAGTTTTTTTCTAGCCCATTTCTCTTAGGTTGTTTGTGTCAAGGACTGTGGTGAAGTGTCTGGAATTTTACCCTCCTTGCAAGCTAAGAATTTAGCCTGTCATAGTTTTACGATGTTGGAAGAACATCTGAGACTCCTGGATTGGATTCAGATTCTCCTTGCCTTAGAGTTCCAACTGGGTGCAGATGGGTCCAAATGAATACCAGGAGGGAACCCAATGCTTACGGACCAGAAATCTGTAAAGGTTTAACCAGTCAAGTATGTCTGTCCTTTGTGCTGAAGGTATATTGTCTTATGATGATGAAGTAAGCAAATTATGTTTTTGCTCCAGACGAGACAGCAATAATCCTGAACAAAGGGCAGGAAGTGCAGTCTCTTCTTGAAGATGTGCAGAGCCAGGTATTAGGAAATACTTATAACCCTAACAGTCAGGAAGCCGAACTAGAAGAATTGTCATTAGTACAACACTAGGCTGGCTGGGCTACATAATGAATTTCAGGGCAGTCTGGGTTCCAGATTCTAAGAAAGAAGGAATGGGGAGGTGGGAACTGGCCAGATGGCACAGCAAACAAGGGTAGTTGCTGGCAAAGCCTGGTGTCTTGAACTCGATTCTTGAGACCCATGTGGTAGAAGGAGAGAACTAACTCCTGCAAGTTGTTCCCTAACTCCTAGACATGGGCTGTGGCATGTGTGTGTGTGTGTGTGTGTGTGTGTGTCTATATACATATGCACATGGACATGCACATATACACCCAAACACACATGCACAGACATACTAAACAAACATTTAAAAAATTATAATGCAAAATATGTACAGAAGTAAGGTACCCAGGGAACATTGCCCATCCATAATAACTGCCTTTTGTTTCAACACCAGTTTGGTGTCTGGAAAATTTTATCAGAAATTCACGATTCTATTGTCCATGACTGGCTGCAACCAAATCCATTCATTTTGTCTTCTGTACCGTTAACAAAGGTGGATAGCAACAGAACTCCAACAGAATAAGACTATAACCTATAATATTGACGCTCTGTCATACTTCCAACTTAGACTCAGGGTTCAGAACCTGTTCTAGCTGAAGAAATCCCAGAAGCCATCAAGATATGTCTTAGAAAGTCAGACAGTGGGGTCTGCAAGATGGCTTAGTGGGTAAGGTGCTTGCCACCAAGCCTGATGTCCAGAGTCCATTGCTCAATATTCAGTGGTGGAAAGCGGAACCCATGTGATAGAAGGAGAAAATTGACTCCTAAAAGCCATACTTCTTTCTTTTTTCTCTCTTTCCTTTCTTCTTTCCTTCAGTCCTTCCTTCCTTCTTCCTTCTTTTCTTTCCTTTACTTTTATCTGCTTTTATTTTATGCTGAATTTATTTCTGCCCCCTACATTTTAGTTTCTTCAGTTTCTTCTGTGCAACCTCCTCTTCTGGCTTTGGAACAATCTGTTCCTTTTCAGTGAGGATCATCTCGATGTGGCAGGGGGAGCTCATGCACAGGCTAATCTAGCCATGAGCTCTGTAATTTCGTCAGCTCATTTTAGGAGCTTGGTTCACCTGGATGTGATCAATGACTAGAGAATCTACATCTTTGGTCCAACATTCCTCTATATTTTTAAGCACGTGCAGCCAAAAAGTCAGTACTATTTTTTTGGCCACTGACCCTGTGTCTAGTCCTACATTTGACATGGGTGCACCTACCAACTCCATCATACCGCTGGAGTGTAACGACAAACATGTTTTCTTTAAAGTGACACCTCTCCCTCCGATGCTTGGTTCCCCTGACATGCATACCTTTGGTATACATGCGCAGTTTCACAGTGTTCTTCGAGTGAACATGAAGATTTGAACCTGTTGATTTGCACAATTGTGTGGGATTTTCTGGGTCAAGAGAGTTACAAACCACCTTCACAGGTCGCCTCAGGCCACTTACAGAAAGCGCAAGCTGTTCTTTTGCTCCCTGCACACCGGCAAGGAAGAATTCCAGGGTAAGCCTGACTTGTACCTGAACCTTGGCTGGTGAGTTGAGGCTGACTTAAATGTTTTCCAGAGACAAGGTGGCCTTACTGAGCACTAAGCTAAGTACAGAAACTAACTTTGCTAATTGGATAATTCTCTTAGAGGGGCCTCTGCCTAGTCATGTATGTAAAATAATGAATCTGGTTTTCCTCCACAGAGTCCCATGAAGAAGCAATGGGAGCTTTGTTTGGGAGAGTGTTCCCACGTTGCTTGAGGGTTACGCAGTCTCCTAGTGCCATTTCCCCAAACATTTCAATGTCTTTTATGTCACCCTTAGGTGTGAGTCCCTGTGTTGGGGGAGGGGGCTCTAGTGAACGCCCTGAATTCCACTGTGAGTGTAGGCCTGGGAAGTTTTGTGTCAGCCTTTAAGGTTTTTACACCACTCCGTTTTCTCTGTATGTGCTGGCATAGATTTGTTCTTCTTCACTTCCTCTCGTGATTTCTTTCTGGTATTTTGTGAAATGTTTACTCTGGAAATTGGCATATTTTATCAGTTCCAGCGACTTCTCAGCCATTCCCTCTTTAAATATTATCTCTGCTGCATCTCCTCAGTTCTAACCATACAATCAGCTATTCTTCATAGGAAATTTCCAGTCCTGTTCCTTTGGTAAATTTAATTTTATCATCTGCATCAGATATTTTCATATCTGAAGTTTTCTAAAGTTTTATTTAACTTTCTATGATCCTATTAGATCTCAACTCAAGATATCTGTTAATTATTTTTAAGTGTGAGCTTACTTTCCATAGAACTGCATTGTAGGAATTGCTCCTCCCGTGGATATATGCAGAACTGAAGCATCCTCCACTTGGGCATTTTCTATATTGGCTGTACTGGCTTGGGTTTATTTGACTGACCAAAAGTATTCTTTTCAGTGTGGTGGTTTCTCAGGAAGTTCGGGATCAACCTACCCCTGGACCCAGCAATACCACTCTTGGGAATATACCTAAGAGATGCCCTCTCATACAACAAAAGTATTTGCTCAACTATGTTCATAGCAGCATTGTTTGTAATAGCCAGAACCTGGAAACAACCTAGATGCCCTTCAATGGAAGAATGGATGAAGA
>NC_022020.1:53411457-53426699 GCF_000317375.1 Microtus ochrogaster
TCTGCCTAGGGACAGGCATTTGGTTATACATTCCCAAGAGTGGAGTTGGTTTGCCCATTGCTTCAGGAATAGTGCTTTTCGCTGTGGGCCACTGGGTAGTAGGGATTAGGCCACGGTTATTTCTATTTTCAGTTGCACTGAAGATAACTCTTTTGCAGACCAAGCCTTGGGCAGTAGCAGTGCCCCTTCCTGCACAACAGAAAGGCCTTGGGCCTTTGCTCCTGTCCTGAGAACTACAAGTATACACTAGCGCTGCAATTCAAGTTCACTGCTTCAGCAAATACTTTGAAAGTGAGAACTCTGAGTGCCCACTTCTGAGTTTCTACTTTCATCTGGTTTTTGCTTTCTTGGTGTCACTTGTTCTTTCCGTTTAGAGATTGTTTATCTTACCTAGCACTCAAGGTGCTTCCAGGAGAGGGGCGCTCTGGGAATGCTCTTTATGTGTCGTCAGACACGGAGCGCATCCTCTCCCTGCCTTCAGAAGCAAGGGAAGTTGGTAGGCGGCTTTCTTCCTGGTGTCCTGGGGGAGGCGGGGCCGAGGTCTTTCTCATTTGCTGCATATTTTCTTTCTTTTGATTAACTTCCACAAATGGCTTTACCTTTCTGATAGGAAAAACGTTTTCTACGTTAGCAGAAAGGAATTTTTTTTTTAAACGGTACTTCACTTTATCCTGGCACACATTCAAAACTACCACATTGACAGCTCAAACAGACACATTTTTCAATTTTGTTAGTTCCAAATTTTTCTAAGGATGTTTTATAGCTCAGTACTTATTGTTTAGAATAGGCGCTGCTACCTATGAAAGATTGGCCACTGAAACAGACTTGGGATTTGCTAGGTAAAATCTGCACTAGCTCCATTGTTTTTAAATAATTAATCCACTTGGGAAACACCAGGGAAGTGCGTGTCTGTGTGTTTGCAAAGAATAAATAGCTCACGGCCCATACCTATCCTCTATTGGCTACAGAGTTTACAGCTCTTTTCTCTGGTAGTGTAGTCAGTGGAGACTTGGGTGTAAGCTACGTGATTGGTAATCCTCAGAAGAATTCATGGGCACGAGTCAACGTTATATTCATTTGACTGGGAACGACTTGCTAAGTATGCTAAACACTTTCTTGCAGTATCATCGGGAAAGAACCTAGTTGGTTTTCTGTCACCAAGAGCGACATGGGCCTCAAGCAGCAGCGACACAGAAAAGAATAACCACATCCTTAATAGCAGGATTAAGGATGTGTTTTTCTACACTGTCTGCCATGTATCTGCAGTTGAGACATCAGGAGATGGTGGCAGAGGATGTTCCGTACCCAGACAGAGTGGGAGGACACTGTGTGCATAACCTCAGCTGTTCCCTGTCCACACAGGAAGTCTGTGCTCAACTATTCTTTAGGATGATTCTTCCATACTAACGTCAGCTTTCTTCCGTCAGCCAAAAGAAGGACTCAGAAATGCACCTTCTATAACTTTGCTCGAGACTCAGATGCCCGAGAAGGTCTCTGTCAAAGAACACAGTGGGGTCTTGCTGATGGAAAATGTTTACATACCCCCGGGGACTTCTTGGAGTTGCCATTGTGTTCATCTTCTTAAAGACTTATTCTCCTCATGAGCTTACTGAATTAATGCCAGAGGAAGTTAGGATACCTGTAGTCGATGACAGTCTCTGTAGTTGTACAGTTGTGGAATCTTTTTAGTAAAAGGCCTTGTTAATAATAATAATGATAATAATAATAATAATAATAATAATAATAATATATTCAGACAAAAATATTCTGGCACGTGAGTCTATAAATTTGAGTATGTGGAGAAAGTTAATTTGAGGAGCAGTGACACGCTCGGCCCCACCCACATCTCACAGGTGCTGTCATTTACCCAAACGTGTTGTCCTCTGTCCTGCCTCCAGCCATCTTTCCTTTTCCCTCTTAACCTTCCTTGGGTGCTGCTCATGTAGACAGGGATGCTGGACATTTTAGATGCTAGCATTGCTTTTGTGGCTTAACCAGCAGGAATATTCTAAATGATACTGTTCTTGGTCTTAACTATGAATATTGTTTATAAAAGTTGGTAGAAAAGATTAATTATATTCTTGTTAAGTGTATTTGTATAATTGGACTAGTTTGTGATTTGATCCAGGTGTAAAAAAAAATCGTCCTATTGTTGAAGATTTTCTAGATTCATTAAGAGCTCTGGGTGTTGGCTGTCATTACAGATGGGGTACAATAGAATGTACCAGGACAGTTTCCAGATTGTGGCAGTCAGCCTCTGTCTATGCCCTCTGTGAGGACTCGTGCTGTCTAGAGTCTGCCAATGGGAGTGATGTGAAAACCACAAGAGAACAGTTACCCTTCATCATAGGTTCTCTCCTAGCACGAGTAGCCCAGGGATGAACTGAGGTCAGCAGGCTTGGCAGCAGCTACCTTTGCCTACTGAGCCATCTGAGTTCACATTTTTATGGTATAGTTTAGGAAGGAAGGATAGGGCAGCTGCTACCTTTGATTTGAAAACTATCATTGCCCTGGGGGTCCATTCAATGGATGCGTGATGAGGGACCATGTGAATTTTATCTCAGCTTTGTTGCTTACTTGCTCTGGGTTTTTTAGCATCTAAAATTTACCTTAAATCTGAGAAGTGCCTTAGATTGAGAACTATGGGAAAAAATTAATTCTAAAATGATAATAGTGACGGTCATTACTGGACATAATGAATCAAAATCTTGTGGCCACCCATGTTTTCTTTAGAGCTGCTGAGTAAGCAGGGCCAATGCTTGTTTTGTTTTCCTGGGCAAGTAACTGGACTTGCAATGCAGAGGTCCCACGTGCACAGATGAGATAATAGCATTGCTTCCTGCAAGGGGTTCGGCTGGAGCACTTCCCCCGAAGCTCCTGCTTTCTGAGGATTCTTAGAGTGTGCCTAACAAGGTCATGTGCTGGCTGTTTGGTTGCTCTGTTTATTTCCTGGAGCAGCATATTGAATCAGGAAAAACAGTCCAGTCTGCTTCCTGTTTAAAACGTGGCAAACACTTTACTGTTCTTGTCTTCTGTTAGCGGTGGTTGGTGCCAGGCTGGGCTTTTGGTCCATGTGGGTACAACGTCATCTTCTGGTCAGCTTGTTTGACAGCCTTGCTCTTACCACGAACAAAAGGACCTCTTTCCCCACTGCCTCGGTAGCTCCTTGAAAATGGACATCATCCTAAAAGCATATAGAAGAGCTGCAACCAAGCAACTCTTTTTATTTGTATAACATTACATGTTTCCCACACATGAAGACGTACTTGATATGCCTTTACGTGCCATTCCACCTGATCCTCTGAGGTCGGAATGTCTACACTGAGTGGTCCTGAGGACTTAATTGCTCTGAGGAGCAGATGGGGGTCGATGGGGGAAGGAGAGATGGGGGGAGCGGGAGGGGAGGGAGGGAGAGCTGGGATTGGTACGTAAAAATATAAAATAAAATTATATATATGTAAGAAGAGAAGTGGGATTGGTATGTAAAAATATAAAATAAAATTTTATATATGTGTGTGTGTGTGTGTGTGTAAGAAGAGAAGGGGATCGAAAAGAATGTGAGGAAATGAGTTGGGACTGAGAGAGAAAGCGTACGGGCTGTGTCTGGGAAGAGCAGAGTATAGAATGGGTACTAAAATGAGGTGGCATTTCATTTGTATTTTAGTAAATAAAGCTTGCCTGAGGATCAGAGAGTGCAATCTAACCAAGGAATGTAAAAATGAAGGCAAGACCATTTAGTGATACTTGTACAAGAATGAAGATTTTAAAAATAGAGGACAGTGAAGTAAAGATGAAATAGATATAAATTCCAGGACAGCAAGGTGACGATGAAATAGGTATAAGCCCTATCATTGATCAGTATTGTTTCCCTGGGGGAAGGAACAGGGTTTGAGGACCACCTCCTCTGCCACTGTGAAGCTTCATGCAGTGTTCTGTGCTAGCACTGGTCACGCTTGAACCCGCAACGCCATGTCTGTGGGAATCCAGAGGTCTGGTGGAGATTAAACATCACCTTTTGCTTTTGAGTTGAGAATCCTGCTCAGTTGTTGGTATGTCAGTTCTGCTGGAATTTTCCCCAGCCTTCAGTGGGATCTGTTGTTTTTGGGGAAATTGCCATGTGTCTTCAATGGTCACACTTCCCTCTACTCGAGCTTGTAAATCTGAGGTAGTGATGTGACCACACCTGAATTATTGGCTTTGCCCGGGAATGTTTGTCTCACTGGGGCTCCAGATGCTTCTCTGGCGTCTGCTTCCATGGTCTCCATCTAGTGTCCCATCAGGCCAGTTCTGTTATTGGGGATTGGGTAGTTCTCATACACCAGTGTTGGTGGAAGGATCTTAACGTGGGCCACATGATGTGTGTAGGCACTGGCTTTGAGGCTGCTCTTGCCTGGTTCTTGGAGAATCTTTAATCTGGGTTATCCTTATAATAGCAAGGCCAATTATTTATTATCCTGGCCATTGCTTTTCTTGACTGTATCATAGCAAGAGAGCCTCTAATCTTCCACCAGAACAGGAATTTCCTCCATGTTTACTCTTTTTGGTGTCTTTGTGAAGTTCTGGCCATACTTGGAAGATGGTTTCTACTGTTTTGTGTGCATACCTTGGCTAGTCCTCTGTCCTTACAGTGAAAGGGGTCTTGGGACACTGTATGCCAGTTCCCCTTCTGTTATAGATTGCTTCAGGAGGCAAAGATGAAGGCATTTGCAGCTGTCTTTTTGGCTTCTTGTCATGTGATCTAATGGGAGATTGTCTGGGTAGCTCTCACTTAATCCGATGCATCTTCAAGGCCATAAGCAGCAATCTGTAGATATTGTTGGCCATGCTGACCTTGAAGAAAGTTCTACTGTGTTGTGATAAGAGTGGAACACATAGCAAGAAAACACTTAACAGCAAGGGGTCAGTGTATAGCCAAGAGAATTTCTCAATTCTCAACCCCAGAGGAAAACAAAACCAGACAAAAACCTGGATTTTACCCACATGGGGCTCTGAGCATTAACCAAGCCAATCTATGTTGTAGCTCTAACTTAGGGACCTGGAGATGACAGGTAGGGTTGGCCTGAGTTCATGGTGACTTGTTATGGTGTAACAAGAGAAAACAAATTCTTCAGTCACTCCCTGGGAACAGACTCCTACAGGTTCCTCAGTCTGCATGGTGTTTTCCCTCCTGTTGGAGCGACTGTCTCCTCTATAGACTCCTTCCCTTTACATGGCGTCTGCGTTTCCATTTCATCAGGGTCCATGGGGTCCTCCCTGGTCACCACATCCTCTGCTTTGGCCCTGTGTGGGATTCTCACTGTTCTGTCTCACCCAGGACAACAGCCCCACGGCAGGTTCTTCATGCCATTCTCTGGAGCAGGACCCTAGAAGCCCGACTGTGTCGACCCCAAAGGGGTAGCTTCTCACAGGTGCTAATGCAGGGTGCCCCCAACTCCCTTCTTTTTCTCTAGGATTCGGAGTGAGCCTCAGAGCACTCTGGAGCTTTTGAAGTCATCACTGTGACTTCGGTACTTAATATGGAGAACTGAAGGGTCTTCGGACAATTGATGCTTGCTTGTTTTATTTGAAGTTTTCCTTTGACAATACACACTTCCTTTGTTTTGGCATGTCCCATTTATTGCGTTGGTATGTTTAATTTACATTCTATGTTTTTTTTTCTCTAAATGAAAGGACTTTATTGTTATCATCTTTAAAAGGTAAAGTTAATTAAGTCAGGCATGGTTGTACGTACTTGTAAATCCTAGCACTTGAGAGACTAGGGCAGGAGAATTGCCACTGATTTGAGGTAGGTCTAGTGACTACTAGACTTGTTAGTGCCAAATAGAAAAACCCTTATGCCCCGCTCAGGAAAAGGCTAGTTTTAAGTAGAGCCAGATCTTTTCATCTGGGACTTTGAAGAAAGAAAATCAAAAAAGGTAAGCCAAGTAATTTGTCTGTTTTTCTGTGCAGAGTCTAAGGAAAGCCTTAATTCTCCCAGTCTTGCTATGACTGGAAAGGTGAGCCTGTAGCCATCAGCTAATACCTCGGTCATGCTGTGTAACAAACCTCACGGAAGCTCAGTGGCTTGAAACAATAGCCATTGATTCTTGCTGACACTGTGCCCCTCCCCACCGCTCTCAGACCTGCTCATGCTACGGGAAGCAACGGTAACTGGGCCATGTGACTTCTGCTGCAGCCCCCACCAAAGGAGCTGTGGCTCAAAGCAGGGCCACATTCCCCTCCAGATCGGAGCTAAACCCACAGTTTTAATCTCAGCTTCTTCAATTTTGTGCGACTTTTATCTGAAAAAGAATTAAAATGCCAATTAAGCTGGCGTGTGTCATGTCTGTTTTACCCCAGTTCTAAATTAAGAATGACCTAGTTAAAGCTGCTTATTCTCACAGGGCCTGTGTGAGAGAGCTTACATACAATCCCCAGGATTGGTCAGGAGTGAGTGCACACAGACACACAGACACACACACACACACACGCACGCACGCACGCACAAGCTCAGACACCTGTGCACTCTGGTCTAGATTCACTGAATCCCATTCCTGTGGGGAACAGCATTACATTAGGGAGCAAAAAGGCCTGGGAATAAGCAGGTCTGCATCTCGAGGCCTGACTCCTCTTCTTCCTGCTGCTTTTATCTTCAAGTGATTTGATGTTGGAGAGCTTTAGTGTCCTCCACAGTAAAATGGAGAAATGACTATCAAACACTTGCCAGAAGAACGAAGGACATGATGCTGCCCTTGATGGACAGATAGTGTTTGGGGACTCTCCCTGAGCCCTTTGAGTCTATCTTTTATAACTTCCACTAACCCACTCAAGTTAGTCCCTGGCATTCTGACCCCCCAAGAACAACCTCTTTATCCTGATAATAACCCAGGTACCCAGAACATCGGGACACTTGATGGGCTGTGCCGAAATTCAGGTGATGTCATTGTAAGTGTGAAGTGTTTGCTGACAAGGGTACCATCTCAGGGTCTGCATTGTGTCTGGAGGGGTCTTGGTGTCTAGTGGGATGGTGTGCAAAAGCCCCACCTCAGTTTGGCTGGAATAAAAATCAGTAGATACTCCGGGTACAGAACAGAGATGAGAATTCCAGTTCATGGGGCCTTGTCCCAGAGAGCATGATGATGCCCTGATGTTCCTGGCTGTCAAAAACTAAAGGTGTGTTTTCCCGAACTATGTTGGGCACTGCTATGTCTACCCTAATGGGGGGGGGGTAACAAGGAAAGGAAGCCAAGCCTTCTCCCTCCCTGCACTAAGGAATGTTTAGGGGGCTGGCATAGGCTTACATGGTCCAAAATGCAGAAATTCTAAAGCAGAGGCAGATGGGCACGAAGTGCTGTGTCAGCAGGGAATGACCCAGAGACTGGAAGTTTCTGTTAACGAGACTGTTTTAGTCTCCTTACTGTTGGGATAAAATATTCTCAGGTACCTTAGTGTACTTCCTGGGGCTGTGCCCCCTGTGTTCACAAACAAGTTCATTCTACACTCCCCACAACTATGACAAGTATCGGGGTTTCCTCCAGATTCCCTAAATTTTACAGCCACCAGCACTGCCTTGCTACCTTGTCTGACCTAGAGTTCATCTGGGAACCTTTTCTGCCCCAATGTCTCATTGCTGCTGTTACCTACTGAGGGGAGGCCATGGCCCTGAGGCTATCTGGAGCATGGCAGCCTTGATAACAGAGCCACTGACTGGTGTTAACAGCAACACACCCAACACTGTCCAGAGTGTGGTAGGCTCCACTGCAGCGCAGCCTTCTCCTTCCCAGACCACTTCTGCAGGGTTAAAGGTGCTGGAAATAGCATCGACTCAATCACATTCGGGGGATTTTATATTATTTTGGAGGAGGAGGGGTTGATTTTCTGTGATATCTGAGTGGCGCTATTATAAGCAAACATTTTGATAGGAAGTTTGTAAGATGTAGTCTCTGCACGTTCACTTCCTCTCCACTCCCTGGAGCCACAGGACTTCTATAGGAGCCTCTGGGGGCCCTTTTGTTAACAAGCCGGCGGCAGTTTCCTGGCCACATGTGAGTGGAAAGGTGTGCTTGTACCGTACGCACGTGTGCATCTATCCAAGGCTTCAGTTCATCTGGCTCTTCACTAGTTTGTCCTGGGATGTAGGGCTGCTGAAGGAACTGGCCACTTGCTGAGGGAGCCTGCTGCACATGGTTCTCAATAATGCCCTGTTGTTTGGCAAGGACAAGAAAACCCTTCCTGAGATACAGGCAATAAAATATGGTCAACACCTCATTAACATCGTTACTAAAGAAGTGAGATTTTGAGTTCCTTAAAGACAGGGAAATGACTTAAACTTACTTTGTCGGTCTCTATCTCTGTCTGTCTATCATCTGTCTGTCTGTCCGTCCATCTGTCTGCCTGTCTATCATCTATCTGTTTGTTCATCAGTCTGCTTATCAGCTATCTGCCTGTCTGTCTGCCTATCTCTCTCTCTCTGTCTCTCTCTCTGTCTCTCTCTCTCTCATCTATCTATCTATCTATCTATCTATCTATCTATCTATCTATCTATCTATCTATCCATCATTTTCTTCATAGTTTCTTTTCAAATAAAGGAAAAGCAATCTCTTTCAATCTGTTTAAAAAATGTTTAGTAATTTTTTTTAAAAGGAGGCCATGTTCCTTTTACCTTTTAACATTTCCATGCCAAAACCTAGTTCCCAGTCTCCCACAAATGAACATTTCTCCACCCTACATATCTTTCTGTCTGTCTTCTCCGCTTGGTTTAGAGGGCTTCCCCATCCTGCAGAATTAATAGTAATCCGTCTTCATCCATGATTACTGTAGAGGAAGCAGCAGAGAAGGCTCAAAGAGCAGGGAAAAGGACAGAGCACAGACAGAAAGGTGGAAACAGAATATTGTGAGCCATGCTGAAGGTTTAGACTGGCAGGTAAAGGTGCCTGAGTCCCAGGAGGCACCCAGAGACAAGCAGGCCAGGGTCAGCTCCCACCATCCCATTTCAGACTGCTTCTCCCTATTTGGGCCAGCTGCTCTGGAGCTGCCTTCTGTTTTTATTTTGGTTGGGTCTCTATCCCCAGTTGCCACTCTCTCCACTGTTCCTCCTAGACGGGCGCCCTCTCTCTTGGCTTCCTAACGACTGTCTACTTGCCTTTCTGCTTGAGAGGCAGCTTCCACACCTGGTGTTTTACTTACTGGCTCGTGTGCTGCTCTTAACCACTTAGGCTTTCTCTAACAGCGGATATTTCAGTCTGGGTGCCATCCCCTCCCGCTGTCTAAAAGCACACCAGTGAAGACAAACTACTCATAGCCAGCATCTGTAGAGTTCTTTGCGTGTCCCAGGCACTCAGCTGGGTACCCTTTACAGATGTTATCCTCACACAGTACCTTGTAAGACCTTTTCTTCAAAAGAATAGTGTAGCTTATCGAAGGTCACACATAGGCAGCAACTTCAGGCCACATTAAAAATAACAGTTTGCTCAGACGTAGTGTTTGGTGTTGAGCTCAATTTTCTACGGTAAAATCCTGGTTTCCGGTGCTACCAGTTGTCACTCCACGTCACTGACCTTCATCTTTCATATGCCCAAGTCCCAAGAGGTTTTGTGAAGATTCAGGCTCTGAAGTCGAGGTCTAGGGGAAATCCAAGTGTCCATCTAATAGCCTGTCGGCTCGTGTTCCCCTGCTGACACACATGCCTCTATGACTGCTGTGTTCCTGGGCATTGACCCTTTCATCATAGTCAAGCATCCCCTACTGATACCTTTTCTGCCTGAACTCTCCTGTATTTGACACTGAGTTGGTGGCTCCCATTCTCTTATGTTTACTACTTACACTCTGTGTCTTTTCCACACAGAATTTTAGCCAAATGGTCAAGCAACAATACATGTCAAGTGCATTTCATTTTAAATATAAATGCATACGCTAAAAGTAAACTGGGCCAACTATAGATAGACATTTGGCCAGCTTTTCTTCTTTACTTCTAGGTTTTTTAGTTTCTTTTTCTTTTTTTAATTTTTACCTGCAAAAGCCTTTTGATTGGAATGGGATTTGTGTAGCTTCTAAGATGATCTGAAACGTTCACTTCCAGTCTTTCCTGCAGGATTGATAAAAAGTTGTTTTGAACCATCACAGCGGGCATAGTGTTCTCTCAGCTGCTGACCTAATAATACATTCACCTTTACGGGGCTATTGCTGAGATTTTGTAAAAGACTTGGAGTCTAAAGAAGGTAAAAAAGTACCTTCTAGAAATAGAGACAAGGACCTGCCTCGAACCTGAGGGAACTAAGGACCAGAAATGTGGTCAACTTTCTGTGTATCTGGTTCACCAATAGCCATACTGCATCAGGAAATGAGGCCTCATAAGTAACATATACTCCAGGCCAGGGAGTCATGACCCCTTTTGGGGTCAAGTGATCCCTTCCCAGGGGTTGCATATCAGATATCCTGAAGAGCAGATATTTACATTACAGCTCATAACAGTAGCAAAACGACAGTTGTGAAGTAGCAACAAAAATAATTTTATGGCTAGGGGTCACCCCAACTTGAGGAACTATATTAAAAGGGCAGCAGCATCTGGAAGGTTGAGAACCAGTGCTTGAGGCCCTGAGGGATGCACCGTCTGTAGTAATTACTCTTCTCCTTGTGAGGAGACAGGACCTGAGGAAGGGTTTGTTTGGCTCCCAGTCTGAAGATGGGAAGTCACTGCTGCAGGGCCTTGAGGCCGCTGGACATGTTGTATCCACAAACAGGAAGCAGAGAGCAACAGATGCTAGAACTCGTCCTATTTATTTGTTTTTATCCTTTTGGTGCTTAGGGTGTTGTCCCAGCTCCATTAACCTAACGCAGATTCGTCGGCATGTCTGGGAATTTGTCTCCAAGCTGATTTCTACAGGTAGCCTATCAAGTTAACAGTCAATATAAGCAATCGAAGTATGCTTAATCTTGATCCAGAGTGTCAACTCTTGATTTCCTTATCTGTGAAATGGGGATATTAATGCTTTTGTTTTACGAAGCAACACTAAAGAACCACAATAAAGAATAGAACACTATGGTGTAAGTCCACAGATTTTCTTGAGTTTACAGGGTATCATTGAACATTTTAATTCCTGTAAATTCTTCTGCTGTTGAGTGAAAAGCCTTCTCTGGGGAAGTACAGCTGGGATTAGAATTTGAGTCTCTAGAGATGATCTCTCCTTATTGAAGTCTTGAAGGGACGATGGTAAACTTTCTACTTGTTCTTAGAGGAGAAATCACGGCCATTGTTTTTCCACTTCTTTGTGTCTTCATGAGAAATTAAGTCCTTTGGTGTAACTTTTGATTTTGGCTTGAATTTTCCTCTGGCCTGTACGAAGAAAAAAAAAAAAAAAAGGTGGCTCCTGCCAAGAACTCCTCAAGTGGAGGGATGGCTCATGTACACTTACTTGCTGGACAACTAACAGCGTGTTGGGAAATCATTTTATATCTTCCAAAAACCACTTTATTCTGAGGTCTCTGAGGAGACCTGAGGTCCAAGAACTGATTGAATGAACCTAATGACCCATGCCGTGGGTCAGTTGTGTCCATGTTTGAAGACTGCCTGCCTGAAAGAGGAACTCGTTAGGGTAATTTTCTTGTCATTAATTACATTCGATTTCAGTTTTAAAATGTGCACAAAAAATTGATGCTGTTGGGGGCTGGAGAGATGGCTCATCGGTTAAGAGTACTGCCTGCTCTTCCAAAGGTCCTGAGTTCAATTCCCAGCAACCACATGATGGCTCACAACCATCTGTAGTGAGATCTGGTGCCCTCTTCTGGCCTGCAGGTATACATGCAGACAGGACACTGAGAATAATGTATACATAATAAATAAATTTTTTAAAAAAATTGATCGTGTTGAGGAAGGTCCAGAGCTTGGGGACGCAGTGTTTCTGTTTTGCTAGTGGAAAAGCCAGATACAGGCTCTTCTTGGTTTTGATTCCTTTACTACAGAAAGCCCCTAGTTGTGTGTTGCAGATAAGTAGACTTTTAAGATAATCGGTACTATTCCCTAAACCCATGTCACTTGGTTTTTATTACTGTCATTTAATATCTGTGTTTTAATCTCTGCCCCGATGAAATTACAAATGAAGTGGGCAACATGTTAGTTGCATCTCAGGGGAAGGAAAGAAGTCACCCCTGAAATCTGAGGGTTAATATAAAGATTGACATTTGCATATTTGCCTAATGGTAGCCTAGAGTTTGCACTTTCAGTAGGTAAAGAATTCACTGCTTAGTAATAATTCTCATATCAAAAAAGAAATCTCTAGTACTTGAAAAATAGTTCTAACTAGAACAATAAATAACTGCCCAGACATGGGGCCAAGTGGCTGTTTCCTCGACTAGCATGGGCAACTGGAACCTGGAGATCACTGTCAGCTTCCAGATAGTTCTAGAAGCCCTGACTTCCTGAAGATTGGATGGCAGACAGCACCGACACGCTAAGGCTCCATCTGGCTCAAGAACAAAGACGCCACATATGTAGTTGAAATGAACACGCAGCCTGCAGTGGAGGTTGGGGGAAATGCTGCTTTGTTTCTGTAGCAAATCTCTTGGATTTATCTGTGCCTGTCTTTTGTTAAAACTACAAGTTTTCGAAACTTAGCATGAAGTAAGAGCCAAGGAACTCAGATCTCTGTAGCTCTTTGTTTAGTTTCCAGGATAAAGTAGATTTGTGTTTGAAGTCAATCGGACATTAAGTACACTTGCAATTTGCTATCGGTGGGGTGCTAGCGTTTGCAGATGTCCGCAGGTGTTACACCAGGGCCAAGGGAAACAGGCGGCAGAGCACATTGTTTCAGGAGGAGGTGCACACTCCAGATGCACCCTAGAGAAACCCCTCCAGATTTTTTCCTTACTGACACGTCCTGGTTGAGAACTGGAGATGTGTTTGTTCTTTGACATTGTTAAATATATTTTTAGCTTTTTTGGAGAGTTCTCTGGGATCTGCCTATTTCTGAGTGCACATCAATAGTTATTGGGTTTGTGGATAACAGTTAAGAAGGAAGACCCTTGGTGGCTCTGTAGCACTTTCTTCTCCTGTCTTTCATGTTTGCTGGCTAGCTTGCCCGTTCACACCTCCAAGTGGGGACTAAGCAGGCTTATGTCTGGTCCCTTTTCTGTCTTGTGTTCTATTGTGCATGAATGGATGTGGGTACTTAAACTAACAGACATTCCACTCTGCATAGTAGAATCCCTAAGGCTGCAACACGGTCCCACCAGGAAGCATGTATCGGGTGCCTGTCGTACCCGTCTGAAATGAGTCAGACTTCCACAGGCATCCTTGCCAGATTATTGAGTTGGTGCTACTGTTTTAGAAATGTTGGGGAACATGTTAACATGCACATGCCATTCTCCCAAGAAATTGAGACCAACTCACAGAGACACTTAAGGAGAGCTCAGTAGCACAGGTGTGGGTGACAAGTGCACCAATGAGCAATCAGCTTCTATGTCCTTTACTACCTGCCGGGGTCAAGCACAAGACCTGTAGAAATGGCTTGTTGTTGTAATACGGAGAACCTGGATTTAGATGAATGTCAGCAATGAGAGCTGGGCATGCATATTATAGAAAGCTATACATTATACATTTAGTGAAAGCTCGGTATGCTAGCTAGTTTTATGTCAACTTGACACAAGCTAGAGTCATCTGAGAGGAGGGAGCCTAAATTGAGAAAATGCTCCCATAAGATCAGGCTAAAGGCAAGCTTATAGGGTATTTTCTTAATTTGTGATTGATAGGTCCAGCCCATTATGTGAGTGGTGCCATCCCCAGGCTGGTAGTCCTGGGTTCTATAAGAAAGCAGTCTGAGCAAGCCAGTAAACAGCACCCCCCCCCCTCCATGGCCTCTGCATCAGCTCCTGCCTCCAGGTTCCAGCCCTGTTTTAATTCTTGTCCTGATTTCTTCAATGATGGACCACATGTAGAAGTGTAAGCCAAACAAACCCTTTCCTCCCCAGCTTGTGTTTGGTCATGGGGTTTGAGCATAGCACTAGAAACCCTAACTAGGACCCATGGCTGTTCCTGAGGCACTATTCTGCCTTGGACCTGTTTTCCTGGCGTGTTCTTTTTCCCAGCAAGGCTGGCACAGTGGGCTGGAGACATTTTTAGTGTACCATGGAGTCCAGTTGTTGATTTTGTTAATAGGGTAAACAAAACTTCTTTGACACCATAAATAGCAAAAGCTGTGTTCTACCCCACCTCCTAAGCAAGGGAGATATTTGAAGCAGGAATCAAGCGTTGTGGTGAATACAGTTACAGACCTGAAAAGAAAACAAAGACGTTTTTAGGAG
This sequence comes from Microtus ochrogaster, assembly GCF_000317375.1. NCBI lineage: Eukaryota > Metazoa > Chordata > Mammalia > Rodentia > Cricetidae > Microtus > Microtus ochrogaster. Next base: position 53,425,732 of record NC_022020.1, read on the forward strand.
ACAGAAAGTTGCGAAATCATCCTGACAGTAGGCATAGAGGTTGGTTTTTTTTTTATCTTGAGTGGCACTTGGAAAGAACTGATTGTCAATGGTGGCTGTGAAGTTCATGTGCAGTTACAAAGCACTTCCAGAAACACGCGCACGCACACACACACACAAACACACACACACACACACACACACCACACCACACCACACCACACCACACCACCACTTTATCTCTGGAAGGGGGAGGGGAGGGCGGTCAGAGCTTAAGGACACCAGCTGACATTTAAACTAATGTCTAAATTGGCCACTAAGCATCTGGGGACAGAGAGTAGTGTATGGCAGTGACATTCTCTCCAGAAAGGGATTGGCTCGGCAGTTTCAGAGGCTGTCTGAGACCCAGGTCGTTACCCCCTCAAGACACTCCAGAAAATGGATAGTCTGTGTATCTTTGTATGCTTCTGCTTTCTGAAGCCCTGTTTGAGCAAGGATTTTGTAGTGGAAGGTATCAGGAAGCAAAGCTTTAATCCAAATTTCTTAGAATATAGACTTTCTTAGCTCTCAGGTTTTAATGCCCAGACAGTTTAGGCTTATCCAGAGTTTCTTTTTCTCAGAGAAGAGAGGAGCGTCGATGTCATTTTCTTAATGTCCCCACCGATTGCCTCTATGCCTAAGTTCTGGGCACCATTCAGGGTGTGTGAGGAAGTTGGGCTTAGGTGTGGAAAGATCTCTTGTTCTAAGCTGTGTGTCAGCTTAGATGCCCAGAGAATGAGGACTTTACTTCATATACAGAGAAGAAAAGGAACTCTTTGGAGCCCTTGTTCCTCAGTGTCAACTTCTACATGGACATATCACTTTGGCAGAACGGAAAGGTGAACCTGAGTTAAGATTATATACTTCATTCATTTGTGTATCAGGAACTATCCAGGGAGCCTATCTGATTTCTGTTGAAATTTAATGACTTTATTTCTTTGTTTTTTTTT
>NC_022020.1:53426799-53430138 GCF_000317375.1 Microtus ochrogaster
TTCTTACCAGAAGCCACACTGGTCCCTCTTTCCCATGACTTCAGAGTAATGCAGTTTGTGAACCACTAAATGAGTTGTAAGGGTGGAGGAGGGTGGGAAGAATGGTGGAGCAGGCAAGAGACAGTATGACATCATGTCTCCCGAGTGCCTGTGGTGCTTAAGTCATAGTGCCAGCGAGACATGGAGAGTACTTGGAATACAAAGGCTTCCTCTTGGCAGGTAGGGAAAGCCATCCCAGTAAGACTGGGCGTATGTAGGCCCAGTAAGGGAGAGGGAGCTGGTTTCATTGGAAAGTCATAGTAGCAGAGTTATTCTAAACCCAGCATTGTTGTGCCTACTGCCAAGGTATCCTACTGAGCTGGGATGGAAGTTGCTAGCAGTTGGGAGGGATGGGAATTATTTAATAACAGTGTTATCTCAGAGCAGAGATGAAATCACTAAGTACCATTGTTTATTTGGTTTTCTTTTTTCTTAGTACCACAAACCACACAGCCGTTTGATGTAACTGAGCGGCACTGGTTGGTGGGTTTACTTGGCATCATGGCACAAGTGATAGTTTTGGCCAGTCTCCCTAGTTTGTACCACCAATGAGGCAAATACTTAGTATGATCAGACTAGACCCAGTGTGGGGAGCATGGGTTCCCTCCATGCACAGCTGCTGACTTAGCAAAGGGTGACAGAGTTGCCCTCTGACTCAGTGACGGGCTCGTTGAAGGGCCTGTGGGAGATCACCAAGTTAGTTTTGCTGTGAGGCCGTGAAGTGGTCGCCTGCAGAGTCAGTAAAGCTGGGGAAGCAGGTGTTGGTCAGATTCCTCTTGGGGAAGGCCTCTGAAGAATAAAGCTTTGAAATTCTGGCTGGTGAGTTATATTTGTGCATCACGGTGGTTTTGTTGTTCTTTTGTTCTTGCTTGTTTTGTTGTCTTGAAATTTTTTGATGTTAGATTCTGGCAGATGTTGGGATTTGTAGTCTCATGCCTTAAAACACCGTGCTGCTTTTCAGCCGAGCCAGTTTCTATTATTAGCTTTCTGTTAAGTCCCCCTCTGAGGTGAAAGGGACGATGTATGGCACTCGATCCTGGACTTGCCTGGCATCCTTGGAGGTCACACGCTTATTATACCTAGAAGTTAGGATTGGAACTCCTGACCAATGTCTTAGAAGCCACTAGTGTGTACTAGTGTGCGTCTATCTTATTAGTACCTAATAAATGTTGGCACAGTGCAAGAAATACCACTATCTTAAGGCGGGGCTCTCTCCATTACCACATGAATCTTAAAGCAAATGCTTGCATTCCCAGCTCCCCCAAGCAAACCTCCACCTCCCTTGGCTGATGCCGGTGTGAGCCGTACAGTGATGTCATCTTTGGTGGAGGTGAGGAGGAGGCTGACTGGGATGATAGTCTGGGGTTTCGGAAAAGCTATGAAGATGAGAAATATTTGCACAGAGTCACAGAGGGAGGCATGATGACAGCATCTAATTGACTGTACTCCCTGCTGACAGTTTTTAACACCCTGTTGATTTTATTAAACATTCTTAATAAGAAGTTGGAGTTTTGTTTAGGCGAAAACCATAATGAAAACATCTCTCTTCTTTTCTCAAGAACAGCCAAAGTATGCTCAGTTGGCTAGTTAGTATACGGTGGCAGAGCTCAGTATTAGGAAGATGCTGCAAGGCATCTGAAGGGCACTCAATACTTCCAAGGAAGGAGCTGCATGGGAGGTACCAAAAAGACCACTTTATTTTACCTACTAAGCATTTCAGTTTAATTCATAATTCTGTTTTAAATACCTGAAGAAAGAGATCTAAACCCGGGCTGTTGAGCTATAACAATGAGACATTAAAGAGGCTCTGATTGTGGCCACTGAAGGGTGACAGAGACCAGAGAGAAGAAACTTAAATAATCAAGGAAGAACTAATAGTATCTTGCACTTAAGTTTGTTGTAGTGGGAGCAGCGGGCTTGCTTCCCACCACCAGGCTAGCTTTACCCAAAATAATTACACGGAAACTGTATTCCTTTAAACACTGACTGGCCCATTAGTTCCAGCCTCTTATTGGCTAGCTCTTACATATTGATCTAACCCATTTCTAATAATCTGTGTAGCCCACGAGGTGGCTTACCAGGGAAGATCTTAACCTGCATCTGTCTGGAGTGGGAGAATCATGGTGACTGCCTTGACTCAGTTTCTTTCTCCCAGCATTCTGTTCTGTTTACTCCGCCTACCTAATTTTATGTCCTATTAAAGGGCCAAGCAGTCTCTTTATTTAACCAATGAAATTAACACAAAACAGAAGACTCTCCCCCATCATAAGTTATTCTTGCCAACAGCAACTTGTGTTGGCTCAAAACTTTGTGGACTTTACAAGCTTCTGACTTTCCCACCTCTTGCTATAGAAACCAGTAACAGAATATCAAGAGGATGGTTTTGCCCTTGAATTTAACTAGGTTCAAATTCAGGCACTGCCACATCGAAGTTGGAGAAATTGTACAGTATCTTGACTTCTCTGGTTCAGGTTCATTCTATAAAATCAAGATGAAAAACCTGCCTCATTGATTATTTTGAGCCTCTATCTCAGATTGTGTATTCTTAATTCGGAAAATTAAAAAAAAAACCATTATCATTGGTTTTGAGGTGAGGCATAAAACATTTCAGGAAGAACAATGAATAACTTCACAATGAGTTTATGAAATATCCTGCAGAAAGACACTTCAGATCCAATTAGGAAGTGGCTTCATTCATAGTATCTGTTAGTTTCTGTAATGAAGAGAAAGCCTAGCATGATCAATGACTCATGGAAATGGACATTTGCAAATAAAGATGAATGGACTAAAGGGTAAGCTGTGTGACTCAACAGACCACACTACAGCTTCCAAGACAAGGTTCTTCTCTCTCCCTCTCTCTCTATTTGTTTTAGTTCTTGATTTTGTTTGATTTTTGTCTTTTCTTTTAAATTTGGTTCTGCTTTGCAGGGAAGTTTGCAAGGGCAGAGGGTAGATTTGAAGGAACAGGAAGATAAGTGGAATTAGAGTACACGATGTGAAATCCACACAGAATCAATGAAAGTTAAAGAAGAAGAAGAACAAGAAAAAAACAAGAAGGAAAAACAAGAATAAAAAGAAAGAACAAGAAGGAAGAAAAAAAAGCAAGAAGAATAAGAACAACAAAAACAAGAACAAGAAGAGGAAGAAGAAGAAAGAGAACAACAAGAAGAAGAGAAGAACAGGAAGATGAAGGAAGAACAAGGAGAAGGAGAAGAACAAGAAGAATAACAAGAACAACAACAGGAAGAGGGAGGAGAAGGAGAAGGAGGAGGAAGAGAAGGAGGAAAATGAGAAGGAGAA
>NC_022020.1:53430365-53454924 GCF_000317375.1 Microtus ochrogaster
AAAATGAGAAGGAGAAAAAGAGGAGGAGGAGGAGAAGGAGAAGAGGAGGAGGAGGAGGAAAATGAGAAGGAGAAAAAGAGGAGGAGGAGGAGAAGAGGAGGAGGAGGAGGAGGAGGAAGAAAAGGAAGAGGAGTATATCAAGTCCTTTGCTACCTCCAATCCAAAGGCCAACCCCTGGGTTGGGACGGATAAGAACCAGTAGTCACATTAGTTGTCACTAAAGGGCAGTGTGGCCAGTGGTCTTGGTTCAGGACGACAACATATTATACATCACAGCAGACTGGAAGATGGCAAAGAATGGGACATGCCAAAATGGAAACCAACCCAGGCCGGATCTCTATTATCTGGGTCATTCTATGCCGCCAGCATTCTCTTTTATCCCACAGGTAGCAGCGCTGGGGCCAGCTGGGGCTAGCAGCAGGAAGTGTGTCCCATCCAGCCATGAATCAGATCGACCATTTAGGATTGCCTCATAAAGGCCCATGGATTAAGTAACTGCTGACGTATTTCCTACTCCAAAGATCTGCTTTTTGTTTACCCTGTGCAGAGTTCATTTTTACATGCTCCTGGACAGGAGCTGATTGTGGATGAAGAAGGGTGAATGCTGGAAGGTGGTTCCATTCCAGCTGTCATGGAGCATGCATGACAGAGCGGGGGGGGGGCTGGAAGGTGGTCTGGTTTTGCAAGTAGGCGTAATTGTGTAGAATTTCAGAAAACTAATAATGTTAGATGCGTAAACAGGAGGAGGCATCAACATTGGATGGGACACAGGAGACAAACATGGGGACAGATAGTTTTCTGCTAAAGGAGAAAAATGGAGAAGTGGGAAACACCTATTTTTGATGATGATATTCTTCAGACAAGCTAAGCAGCCCCTGACTACGAGGCATCTGGACTTGTGAAGTTGGTGGAGTCAATGAGTGAATAGATTGTCATAGTGATAGGCAGCTCCACAGTGCCCACTGGCCAGCAGAGGTGACTCCAAGCTCCTTTTCTATAATACTTCCTGCAGTTACCAGTAGAATAGAGACCCAGAGATGTTGGAGGACATGGCACTTTTTCCTTTCTTGAACCTGATTATATCTTGTTCCTTCTAGTCTTGGATGGATTGGGAAGGATTGCACGTTATCTTTTGACCTGTTAGAAGTTGTTTTTTTTTTTTTAAAGTAAATTTCTGTAGCTCCTGAGGAGCCTTGGTTATGCGGCTTATCCCCACTTCCCTGTATCTTCTCTGCAGGTCTTTGTAGCTTGGTTTCTGTCTTTGGAGGCCAGGTGCTCATAGCTCTCCCACCTCCTTGTGACGACAGATGGCTGCCCAGGTGGCACCTGGAGGGCCTTTGAGTTCTCTCCTCCTCTTACCTGTTGCACCTTGTCTTAGGTAGGGTTTCTATTGCTTTAAAGAGACACCATGGCCATGGCAGCTCTTACAAAGGAAAACATTTAACTGAGGTGACAGCTTACATTTTCAGAGGTTCAGTCCATTATCATCATGGTGGGGAGCATGGCGGTGTGCAGGCAGCCATGGTGCTGACGACATCTTGATCAGAAGGCAGTAGGAAGGCAGAGCGAGACATTGGGTGGTGGCCTGAGCATGGGAGACCTCAAAGCCTGCCCCTGCAGTGACACTCTTCCTCCAACAAGACCACACCCACTCCAACAAAGCCACACTTCCTAATCGTGCCACTCCCTATGAGCTTATGGGGGCTAGTTACATTCATACTACCACACACCTCAATTTCAAGTGATGATGTTCTTTTAGAAGGGACAAAGAAGGAGACAGAACCTAAATTTGGTTGCTTTTACTCCATGTGCCTCTTCATTGAGAAGTGTCTCTGTGCGATGGCTTACTAAGCTCACGTTGGGATCTTTGGGGTTTGATGTACTTAACTTTATTTCTCCTTTGCTGAGACAAATTTAGAGCTGCTATGCAAGAAGAAAAAGATAGCTAGTAACTATTTTATTTTGTTTATTTGCTCTATGATATTGGTTACTTAAGACTTCTCTCACCCTCTGTCTAGATTTTAGGAAGCATCTAAAAAGTGTTAACAGATTAGTCTTGTGATATTATGAATGTGTAGTAAATTCGATATTTTGGTTGCGACAAAATACGGACAGACCTGGAACGGTGTTAAAATTGTTTATGAGCGAGAAATAGATGGGGAGAAAATAAAAAAAAGACAGCTTGTGATTTGTTCAGTATCACTTAGCAACATCAATATTTTTGTCTGCAAATAACAGTCTCCTGTTGAGTGCATGATGGAGATATTTGTGTACACTTCGATGTTGGTGACCTTGTGTACATACCACCTAGAGCAGAAGGAAGGACCATTTTGGTGGTTGCTGGGCCGACAGTACGTACTTTGGGTGTCTAGACACTGGTTATACTGACACACAACGTCTGAAGATGTGAGATGAGACTTTTAAAGATGGCATAAAATACATCCGCAGGCTTTTCACGTAGAATTCAACCAAGTTACAAAGCTAGCACAGCTCTGAATTAAAAGAATTTGTCTCTTCTAAAATAATCATTTGCATGACTCGAACATCAGCTTTTCCTCTCAGAAGCTGAAACATTATGTTCCCTGAGCTGTGCCAAAAACAGGGGAGGATGCCCATTAATAGCGGTGGGACTTAATTAATCTTTATACTTTGATACCTTTATTATCTAGATCCTGTTGATAATAGAGTCTGCCTGCCATTCATAGGAAAACGAAGGCTTTGGCCCACCACCAGCATGTTGTGGTTTGTGATTAATACAAGTATTCTGATGTGGTGTTTACACATGAGGCAATGAGGGTTGGTCTTTTAAGCATCTTCTTCGACCTTAAAGCAGTGGTTCTCAACCTAGGGGTCAAATGAACCCATTTGACCATCGGAAAACACAGATATTCACATTATGATTCATAACAGTAGCAAAATTACAGTTATGAAATATCAATAAAATAATGCTTGAAGGGTCACCACACATAAAGAACTATATTAAAGGGTCACAGCAGAACTACACCTTTTACAAAGTATAGTTAATATTTCTTTACTGAAGTTGGCATTTGTTCAGTGACTCAGTAAGTCCACTATTCTTGCCCCAATTTTCTCCCTCAGTATGCTTTATTCTTATGAATATTCTAGTCACATAGCTTGAGTGTAATGCTTTTATCTCACTTGCTTTCTGCTCTGTGCTTGAACAGACAAAATATTATTTTCTCTTCTCTGGTGTCTGTCACACAGTAGGCGCTCTGTAAATGCTTATTAATCAACCAACAACTAATTCATGGGTACTATAAAACATTTCAGAGGTTTTGCATTTTTACCTGTTCAAGGCCAGTTGTTTTGTTATAAATTATGGTCAAAGTCCAAGATTAGCTTATAGTAGTATATATAACCAATTCATTTTTATTAATTTTTGTTAAATAAAAATGTACAAAAATGTGAAATAAAGCAGTTGTATATTTCAGTAGTATTATATTATTTAATTTGAGATGTGACTTAAGTAGGACCTTTTCTCTCACTAAGTCTTCATGTGGTCAGGTCTAATCTTAAGGGTCATGTGTAGAATGGGTAGACACCATTTACATGTGAGTCTATGTATGATAAATTCTGGCCCAAGAGTCCAAAAATGTTTTCAAATCGATCTATGTAATTTTGGGCTACCATGACTATTGCCACTTAATAGTACTTCTTTTAGCACAATATTTTAAGGACTATTATAATAGAATTTAAAATTCAATAACTCTGAGTAGAACCTTTGTGGATAATTTCTACAGTTGCACAGTTTCAAATGGTGATCCACGAGGTATGTACCTATTCCAGCGGGAGCTGTGGAGATTACAACTCCGCTTTAGGAGTAGGCTGTACAGAGCAACTTCCTTCCCAGTGTATAGAATCAGAGGAAGGTGGGAGAGGTAGTGCCGGTAGGCTTGACAGTAGGGCATCCTGACAAGTTCTGTCATAAGTACGTATGATCGCAGAGCACATCCAAACGTTGAACGATGTTGCTAGTTACACATATGCTGTGGTGATGTGATGTGACACATGTCCCCAGTACCTGGAGGGTTTGCAGAATTCTCTTGTCCTTCCCTTCATGATGAACTGAAGGTATGGATGTCAGGCCTGTCCTATTAGACAAGCCAAACGTGTCTCAAATGACTTCTCTGTAGACAGACCAAGGCCCAGATGAAAAGACCTTTAAAGTGTGCAAATTAAATGATGTGTGAGCACATCAACATATATGTCTCTCTAATGATGTGAAATTCATAGGTGAGGATTAAGGTATGGGCATTGGGAGAGTAAGGCAGGGTGCTTGGGATTGCCTGAGTCCAGAGACATTTTATTAAAAAATCAAATGAGATGTGTGAGCCTAGGTCAATAACCTGTGGGCTGAAGAAGGGAAAGTGACCCTTTGAGAACAAGGAAGCTTCTTGGATGCTGCTGCTGTTAAGCCCTCCTTTTAAGAGCAACCATGTTTTCAGAAGTGTAGCGCATACGTCCGAGGGAAGGGGTTGTTTAGCTGAAAAGAAAAGAGAGTGTTGAAATTTTTTAGGATAGTTCACAATGGGAAATTGGTTGTTGTTGATTACATCTGGGCATTTATGTATCATGTATTGAGGGTACACCCTATCAACCTGGTTTATTACTGTTGTGACTGGCCTTGCAACGCTACAGGGTTTGTTGCTGTATCTTACCCTTTATAAGAAAAAAAAACTAAACCAAATAAAACAAAAACCTACCCTATTAAAGTTATATATATATGATCAAGGCACTGTGATGAAAACTAAGCATAGACAATGCTAAAGTTTATGTCAGGCTTAAGAAGATGACCAAGCACTAGACTTGATATCCTTAATCTAATACTGATCTCAAAAACTAGCACCTAAGGTATTTTCCTCACTGGATATGGTGGTGCACACCCATAATTCTAGAACTGGAGAGACCAAGGCTAGAGGCTTTTGAGTTTCAGGCTGGCCCATGCTATGTAGAGATCAAAAACTACAAAGAAGTGAGCTTAAAATGTGAGCTACGTGGCAACTGCCATGTGGTCATTGCTGTGCGTGTCCAGCTGCCATTCCCCTGTCCTCAGCACTCCACCTGGACTTGACTGACTGAAGTACCCAAGTGCCAGTGACCAATATAGTAAAGTCTCAATGGTCAGTCTTATCGTTTTCACTTTGAATTAGAAGACAACTGAAGACAGAACTAAATATAATCTCTTCTCAAGTATCAGGATATGTCCCATGTTGGAATGAACTGATTTCAGACTTAGGTTAACACTTTAAAAGGTGCTGGAGTCTGACCCTATGGGACATGGGCTATTGGCTATGCTGTCAGTTCCTAGACAACCAGACTTGTGTACTTACCCAAGCTAGTTGAAAGTCTTAGGCTTGTGGGCCGGGGTGAAGGTGGCAGGATGGTAATACAGTAACGGGGCCGTGTTCATGTTCACACATCCTTCCCAGTAGGTGTCAGTGTGCTGGAGGGAAACATTAGATGGTGGGTTTTGCCCAGAACGAAGAGAGACCCCCCACCTCCAACCCCCACCTTCTCATTTGGCTTCTCTGGAAGGAAACACCTCCAAAGGCTAGTGTGAGACCTAACACCTCAGCCACTGTTACCCCAGCTGACTCATAGGGCATTGCCATGGCAACAAAAAAAAAAAAAAAAAGAAAGCAATAGCTCTATAGAGAAAGCTAATCAACTGACTGGGGACTCACTGGCATGACAGCAAATATTTACCTCTAGAAGGGTAGGTACATAAGAGACTTCCGTAAACAATGCCTTTAGGCCTGTTGAAAGGCTCCCATAGGTCTTCAGGTCTTTCTGGGCAATATTCCACACCAGCACTGTTTGCTTAAAATGCAAAAAAATGATAATTTTACATTAAACATATAAGAGCTAAGAAAAAGTGTGTTGCATGACTGAGAACTTGCACCATTAACGTGCTCTCTTCTTGTATTAACAAGTATAATCAAGACTACACATAGCATAATCTCGATTTCTCCCCCAGAGGCACAAGAAGAGTTGTCAGTAAACCAGGGCATCACAGGAGTGTGAAGCTTATCAGCGATCCAGTGAATACTTCTCAGACATTTCCTGCGAGGCAGGAACTAAAGGTGTACGGCTGTTACCACGGACGGACGCGTTCAGGGACACTCCCTATCAATAAGCTGACTAGCCACGCAGGCTACCTAATATCTTAGATAAGAATGAATCATACAAACAGTGCAGCAGTCACGATCACCAGCGACTATAAAGAAGTCGTTGACATTTTAAGGGAAGAGGAGACCTGTCCTTTCATTTTTGCCTCCAGAAGTAACAATTGAACAATGAATAGCAAAGGGGTACTTCACTAGGTGACTGGCGCAACGGCTACATGGCCACTTGGTCACAGGGATCCCTGAAAGCTTGCTAACTGGGAAGTGATATAATAGCATTCATGGGAAGATCAGTGCATAAGCCAAACTATCTTTATAATTAGTTAATTACATATAATGACTAATCTTTAAAAAGCATAACAATACTTGTCTCTATTTTTTTAGAATTCAAATATAGCTATTTCATATATGTATACATACTTGTATATATAAGTATAATTGAATGTACTTGTATATTTGTGCATATGTACACAGATATGTATACGTATGTACACACACACACATACACACACATATACTGCTTCCTATTTTCTCAGAATCAAACCACTTGAACACTGCAAATGGCTTTTTAGTGACCTTGAAAATGTCAGCCCCCGTCCTCTGACCTATTTCATATTACAGCTGTTGACTTAAAATATGTGATGCCTCTAGGCTGGAGAGCTGGCTCAGCAGGTAAGAGCACTGACTGCTCTTCCAGAGGATCTGGGTTCCATTCCCAGCACCCGCATGGCTGCTAACAAATGTCTGTAACTTCACGATCTGACAACCTCACGCAAACATATATGCAGGCAAAACACCAGTGCACATAACATAAAAATAAATTATTTAAAAAACTATGTGATGGCTCTTCCAGCTCCAAGATTGTGTAATTTGTGAAGACTCTATGATGTGGGCATTGTCTTACTGCTTTCCCCCAGGGACGTACATCCATGGGTCTAAGGCATCCTACTTGCGATGTGGTAATCTGAAACCTAGCTAGAAGGACTCCTCTGCCCAAGTCCTTTGTTCTGATCATTTTGCAGTAACATGATTTGTTGGGTGCATAATGGTTTTGTTGTCGTTTTTGTTTCTTTTTCTTTTTTTCCTTTTTACAGTTAGTGTAAAATTAAAGAAAACATTCAATCCTTAGTTTGTTCTCTGCTTTCATTCTTTGTTGTTCAAAAGAAATAAAGGAGCCCGGCAGTTTGTTTCAGTGAGTTAGAGCGCTCACAGTAGGTAAAATGATTGGAAAGTGTCCCTCTGCTTTGGGGAGTATTTGCATGAGTCAGACAGTTCCCAGTACTCTAGGTGAGATTACTAAAGGAAACCTCTAACAACCCACTCACTGTGAGTCAGGCTGGCTGCGACTTGACTTGTTTCTATGGCTTTTGAGCAGGTATTGGGCATGAAATATAGCTTGGTGGAAATTCCCAGACCTTAGAATTGATAAATTCTCACCCTTTAACTATAAACGCTGCCTGGTGCTGTTCCCCTGACCATAAGATGGCAGCCTCAGTGCTGATGGGAAGAAATGAGACTGACCTGTCTTGCAGTTGGCACCTATGGACTTGCCTTTCAGATGACTCTGAGAGACTTAAAGAGCTTTACAGCCGCAAAGTGACAAGAATTTAAATTTCTTTCGCATTAAATTTTTTTTTAAAAAGTATTTGAGCTTTGAATTTTTAAATGTTTAAAGTTTAGAACTTGTGAAAATGGTCTTTCACCAAGAGTCCAGACATCAGGGTTCACCTTGACCCTCTGAAATAGAGTGTGTGAGCCTAACTGTTTGAGTTAAAGATAATAGTGACAAGAGCTCCAGTTTCTGCGTCATCATCGAGCATTCTAGAAGCTCTAGCACTTGTGAGTGCGGTCACTAAGAGTTTAGAGTCGGCAGTGCAGTGCTGTGGCTGAAGCTGCCCGTAGAAGAGTCTGCACATGACTTAGGAGCTAGCTGATGGCTGGAACGATGGCTGTCTCAGAAGAAAGCCCTTCGTGTGCGTGAATAAAGGGGAACAATGAGCACAGTCCTGAGTTTTCTACATCCAACCTGTGCAAACTCTGCAGCCACCCAAGAGCTGCGACTCTCGGTCTCCTCACTTGTGAAAAATCTATGATTGTGTCACGTGACCTTGATGACGGGAGATGCTATAGCATGAATTTTAATTTGTCCTAATAAATCAAACCCCGAGTCAGATATTAGGGGTAAAAGCTGAAGGCTCAGAGAATCAGTGCAGCCAGACACTAGAGTGACCTTTAACCTCTGCCAATGCTCAGACCGAAGGGGCGATCCTGTCCCCAGGACTGTCTCCTCAGACCGCACTGTTTCCACCAAACCTCAGTCTGCACTGAGCTCCCGTCTCTTTCCATCCAACCATGTCACTCCTGTCTCCACCTCCCTGGTGCTGGGATTAAAAGTGTTTGATCCCAGCACCTGGGATCACCTTTGTGTGATCGATCTGTTTCTCTTTTTAGACAGTCAGTGGGAAGATATTAAGGCGTCTGCCCTAGTTATTCTTCAGTCCTTTTTTTTTTTTAAGCTAGAAAGATTTTTAAAGAAAAAATATTGTTAAAAATTTATGTGTATATGTGTGTGCCTGCCTCCGTGTGTATGCCATGTGTGCATACAAGGGCTGTCAGACACCAGAAGAGGGCATGGAACCCATCGGAACTGGAGTTACGAGTGGTGAGCTGGCAAGGGACGGGAGGCACACTTGGGTCCTCTAGGAGAGCGCAAAACACACTGCTGAGCCTTCTCTTCAGCCTTGCTTTGAGAGATTTTAAGATTTTTTTTTAAAAAAAAAAAACTGAAATAAACACATGAAACCGTTTTGATGGCAGTAGGTAGTTTCATTTGTCCTTTTCCACAACGGGCTTCCATCGACTGTCTTAGTGTCCTTCACCGTAATACTTTTGCCATAATTTTGGCATAATTCCTTATGCCAAAGGAATTGGAACTTTTGGAAATTCTCAATGGGAAATAGATGCGCATTTTACAAGTCCTTATGATCTTCCACTCAATTGAAATTTGAGCTCACTTTTTCTATGGGGGTAAGTGAGATAATTAAGAGATTACTGGAAAGAGATCTGTATGAGAAAATGAATGGTTTCTTCTGTGTGATTAAATGCCGCAGCTGACACCCTTGATGAGAAGCCATTTGCTGGAAGGGTTCTTCATCACCGTGAGTGGTATCTTGATTGTAGTTTGTGAGCGCGTCCCAACAAAGGAGAATGCGATCATACCCATTCACAGACAAGCACGCCGAATCTTAGCTTGTGTTTGATGCAGGATTTATACGGATGGCTCCTGACGTTTAGGATACTAAGCATTTGCTCTCATGATTCACTGAGTGTGGAACCGTCAGTGTGAATCTGAACCCAATTTTGGAGAAGTTGAACCTGAAAGTTTCCTGTTTGTCGACTCTTCCAATAATTACAACTGTTGTTTTATTTGCATTAGGGAACATATTTTTAAAATAGGTGTTGAACAATGACCAGTATCAAAAACACTGTAAAATATACTGCAATATCCAATAAGGATCACAGAGGTTCCTGATTTTACACGGCCACCCAACACTGCAGACCCCTCCCATCTCTGGGATGGCGGAGTTAATGAGACCCCTGTGGTCAAGCAGACTATGACCTCCCCCTGATGTCTCCATGTCTTGTCTCTACGTGCTGTGTTTGTTGTGAGAGTCCATGTTTTGTTTGCTGGAGGGAATGTCCTAGAAATGATTGATGTCCTTGACCTCGGTGCCCAGATTCCCTTCAGCCTGCTCTGTGACCTAGGCGAAGCCTCAGTCTGTTTTATTCCATTCGCCCCCGAAGGAGGCCTTTTACTTTCAAATTTGTTGTCAATTGAATATATTTTCAAAAACTCTTAAAAGCATTTGATTTTCCAAATAAAGCCTATACCTATTTGTGGTGTACAACAAGACGATTTGATAGCCGGGTGTATTGTGTAATGATGATCACGGTTCAATTAATTAACACACTCATTGCCACCCATGCCATGCCTCCAGTTTCTAGAACTTGTTCAACTCAATTGAAAATTTAAGTCCTTTCACCGATGATGTCTCTCCACTTCCTTCCTGCGGGACTGACCCCTGGCAACCAGGTTCATACTCTGTCTACTGGGCTTCTTGAGATTCCATATATAAATGAGATTTAAAATGCAGTTTTCATTAAGGCACCTAGTAGGGAGCTGGCAAATTTTTGAGACGGAGTCTTGAGATGGTGCCTGCCCTGCTCCTTCCCAGGAATCCCCGGGCTTCCCAGACAGTGCTTCACATGAGATCCGGAGTAGGGAGATGAAATACAAACTTGGAAACACTCAGCTGCCAAGCGCCTCTGCTGAGGACTTAAAATAGATCAGACTGAGAAAGGAGGGTAGAACTCGAAGCAACTGTGCCCTCTCTATCCTCAGCCTGCTGGGGGAGGGAGGGAATCTAACACCTCGCTCCCGCTCCCTCTCCATCTCCCATGTCTGACTGCTGGGGGCACACCTGATGGTTGAGCACGTTTGCACCTGAAGGTTATGCTTTCTTGTTTCTCTCTACTTTTTAATAAAACATAGATATTTATCTGTAGAAATGGCAGGCATTTCTCTTTGGAGGGAGTAACGATGTGTTTTGGGGGACTGGAGTGGTTACTACATGTGATAAACGTTTAAAACAAAATCCACAGACTCTTGGAAAGGCAGGGAGCAGCTAGATCCAGCTGAGTTTTAGAGGTGCCTCCCAGGTATCTCAGAAGAAACTCTTTCAAATTGTGGCTGCAGGTGCCAGTAAAGGGGGCTGGATTGTAGGCAGCTGAGAGAGAATACTGTATGTCCTGATTCTTCCTTCCGATCTTTGCACAAAAGGGCAAGGCTGTGATGTGAGCAACTTCAGAATGAAAGGAAGATATTCCTCAGTCGGGGGAGGTAGCTCAGTAGCAAAAAAATGAACTTTTTTTTTCCTGTGTATTTTCAAGTCTATAGAAGAAATGTAGGGCACTCAAGTTCCTTACAGAATACCTCCCAAGCCTGATATTCGACATCTCCAGGGTGATACTAACATAGTTGCTGAGGCTGAAAAGCAAAATGACCCCTGGCTCTCCATCAGTGAAGACCTAAATCCTTAGTAGTTGCCTGGTCTCAAGGGAGACACCAAAGTCAGAGGGCTCATCCATGTTTCCAGGGCGTTTAAACAATAGATGGCCATTGAAGACATAGGTACCTGCAGGCTGAGTGCTGGACTAGCCTGGCAGCCGCTCCTTTATTGACGCTTGCTTGTCTCTGTTTTTGAGAATGTGTGCGCAGTTTTACAAATAGCTAAATATGTAGAAAAACAGAAAGGCCGGGGGAGGGGGCTAGAGAGGTATCTCAGCGGTTAAGAGCACTGGTTGTTCTTCCAGAGAATCCAGGTTCAAATCCCAGTCATCCGGAGTCATATCTGATGCCCTCATCAAAGACATAGATGCAGATAGAGCGCTCATGTCCCTCAAATAAATAATAAATAAGTAAATAAATAAATGCCCTTGTGTGAGCTGGTCAGCCAAGGCAGATAAAGGAGGGTGAAGCCCCAGGCAGCCTTTCCCGAGCTCCTGGTCCCCCTCCATGCTCCCCAGCGTCACCCCTTCCTCCCCGTTTGGTGGGCAGTGGTTTTCCTTCATTTTAGTGGCAGCCATCCAACCAAACCCCTTGTAAACTTTTTTTCTGGATTTTAGGGGTCGTTAGGGTTGAGTACATTTAATTCCCTGGGCTTTATTCTTACTTCATGTGCCTCTTGCATCTATTCCCCCTCCAAAAAAAACCAAACAGAAACAGAAGACAATGTTAAAAGTGAGACTCTGAGCTGAGTGGTGGTGGCTTACTCCTGTAACTCTAGCGTTCAGGATCTCCATAAGTTCAAGGCCAGCCTGAGAGCCACAGAGTGAGTGAGACCCTTTCTCAATAAAAACATCTCCCAATCCCACCCTAACACTCCCAAATGAGAAACATAGGTGGCAGGAAATTGTGAAAGTTGCTCATATATGTCAATGATACTCACATTATGATTTGGGAACATAGCATGTTTTCCCCAGTATGTTATAGCCTGAAGACCAAAGTGATTATATCTCATGATTTGTACTCAGAGCAACAGTGTAAAGTAAAGCCATACCGTGAAAGAAGCAGGTTAGGACTCTCCCCATATGACATAAACTGTTCCCAGGTAGTTCTATCTCTAAGGCATTTTCTAAAACGAGAATGCATTCCTCCAATGTTTGTAATCGAGAGGTAGGCAGGGGACAAATCAGAACGGCACTGAAGCCACAACTGAAGAAAGTATCTTGCAGACAGCTCCTGGGATGGGCCTTTGTACTGAGAGGGGCCAAGCGGCCGAAAGGAACAGAGGCGTCCCCAGGCAAAGCTGGGTCGGAGCCTGGCGGTACTGGTCTCAGCCTGGGCAGACTTCCAGGGTGCCCGGCAAAGGGGACTGCAGATTCTCAGCCAGGGGCTGCCACTCACCAGGGTGATGGGAAATAACAGCCTCCTAGTGACAGGGTTGTGACATTGGCATGAGCAGCACCGCACAGCTGGACCATGCTGGCGCCCTGTTGGGCCTGTGGAACAGAGCCAGCCCAGCTGTACTGAAATGCTCATTCTTTATTCTGGTCCTCAAATCCTGCATCTCAACATGCAGAAAAACAAAAGGGATGAGATTCTGGTTCACGCAGTGAGCAGACCCCTTCCCAGCTGAGAGAAGAACAGATTGCCTGTTTGTAGCCGAGTTCTGTGCCTGCGGGTTATTTGCGTTAGGAAGGAACTTGTTTTGTTAGAGTTTTGTTGCTGCCCTTGGGACAGAGCGCCTTCTGACTTGCAGAGTCGTGTGTTCAGGATGGAGCTCCAATGGGTGTGAGTGTTTATCCGCAGAAAACATCCTATCAGAGCAGATAGGCACCGAGCAAGATGGTGTCGTTCCCTGCAGCCTTAAAGCCAAGCATCAAAAGCTACCCTCTGATGCGGTTCATTGGTTGGATCTTTTAACACATCTGGGTTATGCTCCTCCCCCCCACCTCCCTAATTTTATTGTGGAGATACAGAAGTGTACTTTTATAGCACCTGCCCCCATGAGCATGGTACCTGACCAGGAGGGACAGGTATCTAAGACGGCGACAGTCACATCAGCGCTTCAGCCTGAGATTGCACTCAGAATCAGAGAGATGGCCGAGGGAGAGCTCTGGGCACAGTTCCATACCTTCCTTCCCTGTCCATATTCTAGAGCAAAACCCAACCCTTCTCTTCCTCCCAGAATGCTGGGCTTGATGCTTTCCTAGTTCGGTAGAGTAAGTTATGTGCCTTAGTACTTATCACATTAAATGACTGCAGGCGTCTCTTGGCACAATGAGGACCACTGACGCCATGGTTATAGGACTTTGTGCTGCTCTTGACATGAGTCTCCTGTAAAAGAGAGGAAGCCTGATGTCTCTTCAGTCAGAAACCAAGCTGGAGCCTGATCCAGGCTCCACAGCCTAGTGCTGCCTTGCAGTCAATTGACTGGCCTTCCCCTTGTTGTTGTGTTGGCTTACAGGCAAATGTTGAGAAGATGAATCTTTAAAGAGGCATTTTGAACAGTGGCATGACTATTAAGTAATTACTTACTTGTTTGAACCCTGGATAATATATTTTTGTGCATTTCTCTGTAATTTTTTATTATTGAATTGTAAGCCTGATCAGTTTACATATATTGTAAAGTTGAACCTTTGCACACTACATAAAGGTTGCTTTTGAACTGTATTCAAGTGAATTTAACTCTTAACAAAACAAAACCGCATACAATACAGGGAGTGGTATGGTATAGCTCAGCAGGTGAGTGCTTGCCTGACTTGTGTAAGGTCCTGGATTTAACCCTAGGGCCATCAAAACAAACAAACAAACAAACAAACAAAAAAACCCAAAACCAAAGCAAGAGCAGGAGCAACAACAAGGGAAACAATTCAAGCCACTAGTACATTGCTTTTTATGGAAAGAAATTCTTCACAATTTAAAGTGTTGCTGAGTCTCTCCATCAGACACATAGCAAGCAATGTTCTCAATGCTAAACACTCCCACATCATTTTCTGTGGTATACTTTAAAAATGTTTAGGTGCTGTTCACTTCGCACTTCTCCAAACTGCAGATCATGCAGCCCGAAGCAGATGTGATGGTAAACTCTTGGGGATGCTATTCCATGTGAATTGAGTGGAAAGAAAGTCGATTCCTTTGGGAATTCCTAAGTCTAATACTTCCATCGTTGTATAACGGGCAGGGAAGAGCGGGGGACAGACACATTTCATTGGCGTTTGAGATCTGAGATAACCGAGTGTAGATTGTTGGCACTGCAGTCCCGAGACTCAGAGGGGCTCCCAAGGAACACCTCGACGGTTACACCTGGCACATCGGAGGCCACTACTTTTAATGTGCTGATGTTGCAGGGTAGACGAGGTGGCTTATGATTCCTGTGATTGGAGTTGGGAGCAGTCCCAAAGTGTGAGTAAAGCAAGTGGAGATGTTTTTATTCTCAAAAACTGAAAGCGCGAATCCTGTCTTGGTGATCATAAAGAAAGAGAGAAAAAAAAAAAAAAAACAGAAGTAAAGGAGCAGGGACCTTTGATGTGCCTCTTGTCAGCACAACGCGGCTCCTGTCTAATGAATAAATGGAACCTTAATAAGGAAAATTGCTCCCACTTTTTCATTTGCAGATTGATTTGTGGTAGGCTAATTTAATATCATTTGCCTGTTTGAGGCATGCCTCTTAGGAAAACAAAGTCGGTTTACCTGAAAAGACACTCTGAGTTTCTAGGTGGAAAAGTGGTAGCAATGCAGCACTTTTTTTTTTTTTTTAAACTGTGAAATGGTGTCTTGTTCTGGAACCTCGCACGGGCTCTTCTAGCCTTACCTGTACAGGTGAGCTCTGGTGAGACAGTGTATTTCCCACACCCAGATCAGGACAGGCATGGGGGTAAAGAAGGGCGATATCTGCCTTCCTACTTCTTTTTGGTGGGCTGAGATGAAAGTGAGGGAAACTAATCCCTGATGACCAGTGGTTCTGAGCCTTTGAGACTGTAGTGGAGGCTGAAGACTAACTTTGAAAAGTACAAGCGTCCCTATTGTTTGCTTGGAAGTATCATCCCAGCCCCCTGACACCCCTATACCCAAAGGGTCTGAAATGTTTGGGTTGGGGCTTCACCCCAGCTCCTGGCATCCATGTATCCAAGGAGTCTGGAATGTTTGGTGGAAATTTCCATTCCAAGCCCCCTCCTCTGGGAGTTGCCTCAGTCCAGACTCCACCTCCCAGAAAGCCCGCCAAACAGTGACCCCTCCCCCAGAGAGGCTCAAGACCACTCCCACAGGATATTTAAACTGACCTCCCAGAGACCAAACACAAGGTGTTCTGGTCTTCCTTCCCCATCTCCTCTCTGAGGGCCTGGAAGGCCATCTGGGAGCACTGGCATCCATTAAACCTGGGCGTTTTAAAATTTGGTTTGATTTGGATTATTGCATCAGTAGAGAGTTATTGATTACCGATGTTGAACCATCTCTGCCATCTCTGGAATGCTAGCAACATGGGCATGGTGAATAATGATCTCTTTGATATTATTTTGAATTTAGATTGCCAATATTTTATTGAGAAATTTTCATGATTTCATTGGTATCTGTTATAATGCCTGCCTTTTCATTTCTGAATTTTAATAATTTGAGTTTTCTCTCTTCTGGTTAATTTGGCTAATGGTTGGTAAATTTTGTTAATCTTTTCAAACCAACTCTTTGCTTAATTAATCCTTTGTATCTTTTTTCATTTTTCTTTCATTAATTCTGACCATCCAGGAATTCACTCTGTGGACTAGGTTGGCCTCAAACTCACCACCACCCAACTTGATTATATCTTATCATCTGCTGTTTGGGCTTCTATTTGTTCTTATTCTTTAAAGTGAATCTCATAATTTTAATATAAGCACTTAATGTCGGCTACTTCCCTCTTAGTCTCTGTTGTGTTCCATAGATTTTGGTATTTTGTGTTTTCATTTTTATTTAATTCTAGGATTAAAAAAAAAAATCCCCTCCTGATATCTTCAGTGACCCACACCTCATTCACTAGTACATTGTTTAATCTCCATGACTTTGTGTATCTTTTTGTAGTTTCTCTTACTGTTGATATCCACATTATCCATTGTGGTAAGACAGAATACAGGATGTATTGTGACTTCTCTGGTCTCCTAGATTCTGTTTTTCCATTCCACTCTGTGCCTCACGCGTATATCCCAGCTCTTCTGGGCTGACAGGGTAAGGTTCTAGTTCCCTGCCCCTAGTGCCCAGGCCCAGAGCACTGATCTTCCTGCCATTTTAGAGAGTGAGCTCAACTCGAACACTGTTTCTTGTCCTCCAAGCTCCTTGCTTGGTCTCCTGTAGCCTGTCAGTTCTCTTGAACTTGGTAGTCATCTCTGTCCCCTCACACTTCTGTCTGAGCCACTTGCTGGGTGTTTTCTCCTGATATATGGACGTGCGTCTCATTGGGTAGGAGGTGAGGTCCTTGGTTCTCCAACATCTTCCCATGAAAGAAAAGATGTTCCTTTCTGACTGTTGGTGGCTGCTGGGGGAGGATGTCCTCCTCCACTGAGCTTGAATGACAGTACTAAGATCCCACTTCCTGTTGTGTGGAGGACTCTTCCAGAAACACTGGGACCCTGCTCACAGACATCTCCTGGTCTCCTCTCTTGCTTTACTGTCTTATTACCCAGGGAAGGTTACAGATTCAGGTTTCTGGGTTTCCTGGTTTATGAAGCAGTAAAGATATTTTAAAACATAGCTTTCTCTCTTTTTTACAAAAGATGAAAAGCAGCATCACTTAATTATAGGTTCTACTTTTGGAAAAATGATTTATTTTTACGAGTGCTTGCTTACATGCTTGTCTGTGTACCATGTGCATGCCTGGAGCCTATGAAGACTAGAAGAGGGCATGAGATACCATGGAAATTGAGTTACAGTTGCTTGGGAACCACAGTGTGGGTGCTGGGAATCAGACCTGGGTCTCTGGGAGATCAGCCAGTGTTCTTAACGACCGAACCATCTCTGTAGCCCTTATAATGCAGTCTTTATAGAGGCCTGTCTAGCTTTCTATCTCCCCGCTAAGTTGTCTGGAAAATTGTCTAGCATATTTCAAACATCTGAGCTCCTTGCATTCTGTCTGTTCTTGATAGACTCCCTTAGATTCTCTGGGGAATTCTCTTTGTGAACGTGAAAAGGGGGCCCACACTGTTATAAAAAGAACCTGGTGATCATCCAACTATAAAATTGCGTCTAAGCATTGCCTCTGTTTTGTCTGCCATTCATTTTCTAGTCCTCCTTTTTAAAGTTTGTCCAGCAACTTGAGCCTAGTAATTTTAGTTCTGTGGTTCCTATTGACTCCTACAGCTTTACTAGTGGCTAAAAATATCGGTTGTGAATCTGTGTTGGTGGGTATATGTTGCCAAATAGAATATTTGTTTAACTATGTAAAGATGTGTTGCATTTGTTTGTGTTGCAGAATAATTGTTTGACTATGTTGCTGTTTCACCTTGCATTCCTATAAGGCACTGGGTTGGGCCGGTATAAAACTCAATAGCCAATAACAAGGCAGAGGAGGGATAGGCAGGGATGGTGTACAGAGAGAAAAGGGGAACCAGCCAGCCAGACACTGAAGAAGCAGTAAAGCAGGAAGGGTAGTGCATAGATGAGGTAAAGAACCTCGGGGTAGCACGGAGATGAATAGAAATGGGATAATTAAAGTGAAAAAAGAGCTAGCCAGAAACGATCCTAAGCTAAGGCTGAGCATTTATAATCAGTAGTGCCCATGTCGTGATTTGGGAGCTGGTGGTCCGAGAGAGCCTGCTGCAGGTGTGTGTGCAGACAGGGGCTAAGGGCTAGACCTGAGTGTTCTCAGCTCAGTAGCCATGGTTACCAAAACATTGTATGCACACATATTTGTGTGTATGTTGGTGCACTTGTGTACATGTCTGTGTATATGTGTACATGTGGGTATTTTGCAAGCCTGTGTCTGTAGAGGGGGACGGACAGAAAGTGTACTGACGCATCTGATGGCTTATGGCTTCAAGCACTGTATGTTATCTCATGATTTATTCTTCATTGAGCTGTGAGATGAGCGTGGCCTCTGAGTCCATATTAGACGAAACGGGAACCACTCACCTACTGCCTGCGCATCCTTAACCAAGTGCCGTTCTCTCATTCGGCCTCAGCATTTCCTCCTGTGAACACAGTTGTAGTGATTTATGCCATGAGGGAAGGGAAAAAGAGCAGAAATCTTACAGTGGTCAGCACAAAGCCCAGCACAGAGGCTGTGATGGTTTGAATGAGAAACGACCCCCAATAGGCTCATGTATTTGAACTTGATGCCCTGTTGGGAGCGCTGTTTGTGGAGCTCATGGAACCTTTAGGAGTTGGAGCCTTACTGGAGGAAATCCATCACTGGAGGCAGGCTCTGCGAGTTCATAGCCTCACCCTGCTTCCCAGGACATACTCTCTACGTCATGTTTGCAGTTGAAGGTGTGATCTCTTAACTTCTGACCACTGGCTGCCATGCCTTCCCCACCCTTGTGGACTCTATCTAGAACTGTACATCAAAATAAACTCTCTTTTCCCATAAGTCACTTTTGGTCATAGCAGCAGAAAAGCAACTGGTCCAGAGACCCTTCACCTTTGAACTGCCTAGGAAGGCAGGCATCTCCTAGCAGAACAGGAGAAGGGATGAAGGCAAATTTGTAGTTTTTGCATTGACCTCTGGGTAGGTAGTCAAAGCAGAATGGTGGGAGTTAGTTACACTATTAACTGAAGAGTTTCATCTGAGCCACTCTTTAGAGGTGAATTGTCTTTGAGGTTGTATGTTATTTCAGAGTAAATGTAATTCTCACTCAGGGCAGTGACCTGAGGCCAGCAGTCATGGCTGACCAGTTTGGAGAGGGTAGTCGAGGTGTTCAGGCTAGGATATACAAGCTCTTCTGCTTTGTACACTGTGGTACTTTTGAGTGTGTGGTGTGTGGTGTTGGACTACAGTCGGGTTTCAATTCCCCTTGCCCACTGGACCCAGAAATGATACAACATAGAAGGCAGGCTTTATTTCCTGTTCGCATACATCTAAAGCAACACTTGATATGCTTGCATGAAGAGAAGGTTTCTGGTTTTTATCAACCATTTAGATTATTTCACTTATACCATTATATGTTAGCTAACCAGAGTGGCTATTTAAAGACTAATAGCGTTGTAATATCCCAGACCCATACAACTATGTACAGTTTAATATTGTAATATTATTTTGTAAGCTCAAAGTTTTGTTTGTCTATTTGTTTGTCCAGTGAGTTCTCCTCTGTTCCTCTCCACCTTATTATTGGCGTGTAATGGGGTCTTTCACTAAACTGGAAGCTCACTTTTTGGGATAAGCTGTGTGGCCAGTGAGTGCTCTGAATCGGATTATCTCTGTCCCCTAATCATGAGGTTACAGGCATGCACAGCCATGCTCGACTATTTACACGGGTGCTGGGGACTCAAGCTGAAGTCTTCTTGCTTGCAAAATAAGCACCTGTACCCACTGAATCAGCTCTCCAACCCCACACTGCACTTAGAATCGAGTTATATGATACTAGAAAGCACTGAACTGGAAGTTCAAAGTTTTATTTGTTTGTCTATTTATTTTTAATTCCAGAGAGATAGAAAATAGTTTGGTCCCAAGTGCTTTTGGGAGAACACACGACTACACCACTTTCAACTGAGAAAACAGACTACTTTTGCATTTGGTTTTTGTTGTTCTGTTTTTCATTTGAGATGGATACATATGCTTACGTCACTGAGGCGGGCCTGAAACTGGTTGTGTAGTATAGGCTGCCCTTGAGCTTGTGGTGAGCCTCCTGAGTACTGGAGTTACAGGCGTGCACCCCTATACCTCACTGAGGGAGTGAACTTTTTAGATAATTTTTATTTGCACCAAGATAAGCCCCTATAGAGTCAGAAGCTAGGTCCCAGACCGTCAGTATGGTTTTTATTCGATTGTTGGCCACTTCATACCGGCCCAGCACCGTTGAGATGCTGTGGGTGCAACAGCGACCACAGAAGCTCCTGAGTGAATGTACTCTGAGGCATGGTGTCATGGCTGTCTGGCTTTGCCATTAGCCCTTGGGATGCCTTGGCTCTACAGCTCTGGTGTGTGGCGGGATTCAGCAAACACCGCACATTCAGAGCTCAGTCCTCTCTCCCTTCACCTGTGATAGCTGATTTATTGCCCTTTCCAATCAGTAGGAAATATCAATTATGTCTCGTGTTCTTTGTCCCCAGCAACTGCAAAAATTCATGGCTCTATTCCCCTCCAGCCAGTCTCTGGTTTGAGTGGTTAGGTGGAGGTGTGCCTTCAAGATTCATCTTTCTTCCTCACACACCCTAGACAAATAATTATACCCTGCAACTTCTTTTAATTATGTTTAAGCACAGGGTAAATTTAAAGTCAGAATATGTCATGGTGAAGAAAGCTAAGTTCTGTGAAAATAATCCTGCCGTGAGTACCTTAGTATCTGTCTCTCGATTCACTCTGGGCCCAGAATAAATCCTAAATATTGTCTCGGCCCCACAGAGCTTCCCTCCCAACGCAGTGAGTTATAAACTGTGTTTAGTCCAGGCTTTAGGCTCTGTGCAGGGCCAAGCAGGACAAAAAGAGAGGCTATCCTTATTCACAGTCTCCACTGCTCTTGGTAAAATACTAGATGAAGAGGCGAGAGCTCGTTTATATCAGAGCTGACAAACAGGGCAGCCTTGCAGCGAAAAGCAGATGAGATGAGGCCTCTTCCCCGGTCAGGATACCAATGCGCCTCATGCTTGTCTGACCCTGTTACCCATGGTCAAGTGCACTCGATATGGTTTCCATAGCATCCAGACAGCCTGAGTACCTAACGTCTACCTGTCTAGTCGACACATCAGCTTTACCGGAGGGAGAGAGCAGGAGTTGGTCACCAGACTTCATTTCCTATCAGGAAGAAATCTGTTGCCATTTCTCCCTAGCCTGATGTGACTACTGGAAGCCCCTGAGCTATTTTTGGTGGTAACAGCATGTCCTGAATTTTTGTTGTTGTTCTATTTATTTCACGAGCTTTGTTGCTTTTTAAAGGGGTCTTTTAAAAGCCTTTAATATTGAAGAACACAAAGATTACCTTCAGCCAGGGGGTTTGCTAGCCTGCCCCAGGTGAAGGATGTCCACATTCACTAATGCACCAATGAGAAAGGGTTATTTGATGACCAGTGATTTTGGCGATGTAACTTCTGCCCCAGATTCGATTAAGCCTCCATCCAGACTTCCTCTTGCAGGAGATTATCTTTCAGCACACGTCTGGCTCCCCTCCCCCCTCTTGAAGCCCATTAGGAAAATTAAAGCATTTAATTATAGTGATGACTTTTACAGATGCAGACAACCGCTTTCCCAGATTTTCTCCAAATGTAAGCACACTTGCTCCATCGAGCAAAATATCTGTTACTTAGCACAAACTGCTGTGGAGTTATATGGAGAGCACATTAGACGCAGACACATTTTAGAATATTAAGCCTGTTTTAGGAGGAAAACAATCTTGTTAATTAAGCTGGGGAAACAAATCAAGTAGGAAAACTGAAACATTGCTAATTTGAACTTTTTCTTAAGTGAACTTGGCTGTTGAACAATTAGGTCTCCCCGACTTCTTAAAAAAAAAAGACCAGACATATTTCTTATCATGTTATATAATGCCAGACAGCGAGTGGGCTGATTGAATTAAAGCAGTGTGCAGTAAACTTCTCATTGCTCTAATTGCTTCCACGTAGAAGTGAAATTCTTTACTAGGTAGTAAACCTAGTAAAGCATAGGTACTGAGAAGGACTTTGAGTCTGAGCTATGAGTATTTTATCTCTCTTCTCCTAATCAAATTAGTTTCAGTATGATAGCAATTACCATATTTTAAGGAAAGCCTCAGAATTTTGAAATTTGTACACACACACACACACACACACCTATGCCCACAGAATGGAATATTGTAGTATCTAACTTTTAGACATGTTCATGTCAAAATGATCTGGATGCCTTAAAACCATGTGAGAGCTAAAACTGGGAGTGGTGCTACTTACCTTTAATACTATTACTCGAGAGAGAGAGAGACAGGCAGACCTCTTTGAGTTCAAGGCCAGCCTGGTCTACATATTGAGCCATAGGCCAGCCAGGACTACATAGTGAGATGATGCCTTAAAAAAAAATATGGTAGATCTAGAAGTATATATGTCCTTGTGTCATGCTAGTGTATCTCCAGGTAAATAAAGCACAGAGAAATTTCAACACCAGAGCCGTGCAAAGCCATGGAAGAAAGCAAATATTTAGGGAGCTAGCAAAATAAAATGTTAGGTACCTGTGTACTCATTTTCTTTCGGAATATCTCCACTATCGAAACACTGCCACTCCTTAGGTAAATGGCGGCCAAATTCTTTTAAAACACTTTAAAAACTGTATTCTTTAATGGTTTCATATGTGACTATATTGTATTATGATCAGAAGCATCCCATTCCCCTCTAAGACCCTTCTCCTTCCCATCACTTTCCCCCTACTTTTGTTGTCTTTTATTTTTAATAACTCACTGTGTTTATTAGGGTCACATGCACGTGTGACTTCATGGGCAGCTACTGCAGGGACTAAACCACTGAAGAAAAAGAACTCTGCCTCACAGAGCAGCCAGTGACAACCAAGAACTGCTCGGCTGTGGGTGAAGCATCAGGCACCCCTCTCTGATGTGGGATGTCCTTCTGTATGTGTGTTGCTTTTATTGGTTGATTAATAAAGTTGTTTTGGCCAATGGCTTAGCAGAATAAAGCCAAGTGGGAAATCCAAACAGAGAAATAGAGAGATAATAGGTGGAGTCAAGGAAATGCCATGTAGCTTCCAATGATGCCAGAACATTAGCGGTAAGCCAAAGCCTTGTGGCAATACGTAGATTGATAGAAATGTATTAACTTAAGTTGTAAGAGCTAGCTAGGAATATGTCTGAGCCATTGATGAAACAGTGTTGTGATTAATATAGTTTCTTTGTGATCATTGGGGTCTGGGTGACTGGGAAACGAAAAAACAGTCTCCATTTTCACCTCAGTCCATGTTAGGAGATGACAGCTCAGTCTTGTGTAGGCCTTGTGCTGTCAATTCATGAGAGCAGTGGTCATGTTTTGTCCAGAAGACAGCACTTCACAGCACCCCTTCTCATTATCCAGCTCTTATATTCTTCTGTCCCCTCTTCTACAGTGTCCCCCAAACATTAATGAGGAGTGGGTTAGATGTCCCTTTTAGAGTTGAGCACTCCACAGTCACTTAGTCTTAACCCTTTAGCCAGTAATAAGTGTCTGTATTAACTGCTTCCCATGGCAAAAAGAAAGTTTATCAAGGCTGAGAGTTGCACTAATCCATGGATATAAATGTAGCTGTTTAGAAGGCAGTGTAGACATCATGTCCACTTACACAGCAGCAGCAACAGGTTCCTTTCTGCAGCCTATGGGCCTCCTCAGCCAGGAAGAGTGGCTTCATAGTACCAGGTGTGAATTCCTTCCCTGTGGAATGTGCCTCAAATCTGATCAGAACGTAGCTGATTACCCCTATAACAGGCCACTATCGTTAACAGTGGGCACATCTCACTTGGCAAGTCAATATTACATCATACAGGACAGCCGGAGGCATTCTTATATCACAGGATGGAAATGTGTAGCTTCTGCTGGAAGCGGCTTACCTAATAGCGGTTCTCTGAGACACAGTGCTTTTTGCTCTTGATCTGTTGGCTGTGTTCTCTCTCCTTACAGAGCCAGGGACCAGCCTGACCCAGGGCTTGGGATTTTAGTGGAGATAGGAGAGGCCCCCCTCACTTCCAGAGTTCATGTTCAATAAACTTAAACAGCACATGATTATTTATCAATATAATGCTTATTATACAATCATGTTTTGTTGTTGTGATTATCATTTCCTTTAGTTCTTTGAGCATAATAATGATGGGTGCTATCAAGTTTTTCTGTTGAAGCCCAGCATTTAGACACTATGAATAGTTTTTATTGTTTACTTTATTTCTTTTGTTTATGGGTCACACTTTGTTTCTTTCTTTGCCCCTGCCTCTTATTCTTTTCCTGAGACACGAAGCTCAGGCTAGTTTCAAACTCATGAGTCTCTTACCTCTGCCTTCCAAATGCTGGGATTATTGGCATGTGCCTCTGTGCTAAGTGGTGTTTCACTTATTTTGTTGAGAAGTAGTCATGGACATTTTTAAAAAAATATTTATTTATTTATTACTATACAATATTCTTTCTACGTGTATGCCTGCAGGGCACCAGACCTCATTACAGATGGTTGTGAGCCACCATGTGGTTGTCGGGAATTGAACTCAGGACCTTTGGAAGAGCAGGCAATGCTCTTAAC
>NC_022020.1:53455134-53461745 GCF_000317375.1 Microtus ochrogaster
GCAGTAGGATCAGAAACCCATTGCCATTGTTCTTGAGTTCTCAGTAGTCCTCATTGTCCGCTATGTTCAGAGAGTCTGGTTTTATCCCATACTTTTTCAGACCCAGGCCAGCTGGTCTTGGTGAGTTCCCAATAGAACATCCCCAACGTCTCAGTATGTGGGTGCACCCCTTGCTGTCCTGAGTTCCTTGCTCATGCTCTCTCTCCTTCTGCTCCTGATTTGGACCTTGAGATTTCTGTAGTCATGGACATTTTTGATGATAGAGTGTGTGAGCTGTCAGTTCCAACCCTGTCCCTGAACCTGTTCTCTTGTTTAGGTAATGATTTGGCTGGGCTGTTTTATTCAGCTCTACCTTGGCCTCACACCTCTCGCATTGCTCTCCTGAGGACGTAGCCTTGAGCAAGACAGTCCCGAGAGACCACAGTAATCTTCGCAAGACTGTCTGCCATATTTCTTTACCCCGTATTCCTGTTGTACTGTCTGCCTTGGTTGGTGGTGTTCCCAGTTGATGATTTCCACTAATTGTTAGCTGATTGCTTTGTTTTTCACTCTGCATGGGCATTAATTGTCCCAGGCTGCTTCGGTTAAACTCAGGCCCCTTTTGCAGAGATATTCTTGTGCTAGCCTTTGAGCTGTGGTCTGACCTCTGAAGAACCACATTCTTGTTTTCATCCTGTGTACAATTTGCCAGGCACAGAGCAGTGCAGTTCTCACGGGAGCAAAAGATACTTTTCAGTCATTTACTACTAACGTCTCTAGTTTTTAAATCATCTTCATGCTTGGGTTGCCTCTTAGTCTCTTCTAAATAATTGTCTCTTAGAGAGGCAGTTCAGCCCTCTCTCGTGGTCAGACTCTACTCTAGACAAGATCTTTTTAGTTGCTGCTCCAGAGGTACGGGGGGATTATTGGATCATTCCTCTCAGAGTAAATCCCGCCCTGTGCCCTGCTTCCTGAAGTGGTTTAGTAACAGATGGTGGAGCCAGAGTCATTGCCACTCACAGGCTGTGTGACTTCAGCCAAGCTACTTTACCTTTCTGTGCCTTAGTTTGCAATACTTAAATAAGATGATAATATCTGGTACTAATTCAGTAGTAGTTGTAAGCGTTAAATGGGGTAGTGACATGATCTCAGATAGTTCTGAGATGGTAGTTGACCCTTTATGAGTACTGTCTTGGTGTTAGCCATGACTGATATTATTTGGCTTACATGTCCCTCTTTCGTGCGTTCACACGACATGTCTGTTGAACATACCACCCCACAGTGCCTATGGTTGCCTGCACAAGCCCAAGCCAGACAAAATTCCTGCATGAGTGGACAGGAGCCCCTGAAACCCCACTCTTGGTAGAGGGGGTATTGGTAGTTGATGGTTGCTCACAGAAGGAAAAGTCACTCTCCTTTGGGGGTGTGGCTACTGGTAGGTGGCCTTGTGATGGGATGAAGCTCTCCAGGATGCAAATCTGGACTATCATAAACATGGAATAATTGATTCCTCTTTGGAAAAAAGCATTGCGGTGGTTGCGCACATGCTATGTAAGGCAAACTCTAAAAGTTGTTAGCACGTGGAGTTCCCTTCATGGTAAGAGGTTATCTTAAAGCATTTTAATCTTTTAATCTGTCTCGTTGCCCCACTGGCTTCATAGTCACACTGTTTACCTTTGTTAACATTGTCCCAGCAATGAGCTGTTTGAACACAGATAGCAGTCTTTAGATTTAGATTTCTATAGAAAGACACCTCTGTATTGCATTTTTTTGAGCACCAAGGATACATTAGTAAATTTCTCCATGCTACAGGCTAATACAAATATCAAACTATTGCTGTGTTTTGAGTCTTTAGGGACATAGTAGTTATATTCCTTTAACGGCTTCACTTGAACTTTTGAACATAACAAATTCTCATACTATTTCAGTTTGTAAAGACTGAAATCCAAGGTATAACTTTTATGTGAAGAAAAAAAAATCTCAGAGCAAAATTTCACAGCACAATCAGAAACCTCAAAGAAGGGGAATGGATAATGGACAGAACCATTGGTTCTTAATGGGGTTGTAAGCTTTTGGAACACAAAATGGTCCTAAAAGTCTCGTGGAAATGGATTTCTGAGTTGATATATCCCTTAATGTCCAAAAATGGGTAATCAGGCTGAAAAAAAATCAAAACGAGTGCTTATCAGTCTGCTGGTTAGCTTCAGGACGCTGTCCATTTGTGGATGGGACGATGTTTGGTTTACTGCTCACCAAGCAAAATGATGTGTCCATGGGAGGTTTCAAATCCATAGTCCATCTCCTACCCACCTCTACCTGCTATTTAATTTTGGACTAAGTATTCACACTCTGAGTGAGTGTTGGATCCCTCATCAACCAATTGAGAACAAGAAAGTATAGTTCTCACAGTTGGTGTAAAGATAAAAAATACACAGAGCTCGGAAGTTTCTAGACTACAGCAGCAACACTTTATAGAATTTTATAAATGCTGGCTTTCTGTTGGCATGGATGCTGAAAGCGTGTTTGTGCCTCTTCAAATGCCCTTTAACTGTGAGAATTTCTGTTTGGAGTAGAGGAGAGAACAGCTATGGCAAAAAAGCCCATGGTGGAAAAAAAAATCAGAGGCTGGGCCAGACTACATGCTAAATGGGATTGTATAAACAAATATTCTTGCATAGCAGAGTACTCTTTACTCCCCTGGCCCAGCTCTGACCTCTATTAGGTTTTACTGCTTCAACTACTAACTCCCTGCCTCTTTTGGCCATCAGGGAAGCCCCAGGCTTCAAGTTCCCTTGGTTTGTCTTATATTAATCATGGCTGAAAGCCAATCCTCTGAGCAGGGTCAGTTCTTTAAGACCCAGTGACCTACAGCTGGAACCTGAGACAAGTTCAGTGCCTCAGCCATGTAATAACTAGTAAATACACCTCAGAAAGGTGTCTCTAGCTGTAGGATTATAGTCAAGGCCTGTGCGCTTCCTCCTGAGGGCTGCGAACACTTTGCAAATGTTTGTCAGCTGGATTGATTCACTGGAGACTTTTCCACAGGAAGCTCTGGGGCCGTTCTTAGTGCTGCTTTGTCATGTCCTCATGGCTACCAGCAACCCCTTGTGAAACGTCTATGTGAGGTGACTCCACCTGGTGTCATGCCCCAGGCCTCTGCCGTACGTAGGGAAGGCGCGCAGATCTTCGAGACTCATCTCTGAGTTTATTAGAAAGCTAATATGTCTTTGTAAAGCCTTCCAGAGCACTTAGTGATGTCGTTCCACGACACAGTGGAAGAGCACGTGACTCCATTTGTGTTGTATACAGTATCACACGTGTGTCCTTCTGTCCAGCACACTAGTCTTTCCCATGCCTTTCCACTTGGTGCCCTGCTCTTCTCTCCAGATCAAGACACATTGGTACTTATCCGTTAAGCAGGTCCGTCAAGTCTCATCAGCCTGGCTACCCAAGCCGGAGCTGAACAAGGGCACTACCACAGACGTGCTCGAGTGGATGGGGAAAGCTGCAGGCAGCTGAGGAATGTTGAGAGTGGGAGGAATAGTCTTCCCCAGGGAAGAGCTCGCCAGCTGGCCAGCCAAATGGTCAGCCTGAAATCATACATACAAGTAACACTATATGGCTCGAGCAAGTTGTATGTATCTATGCCGGAATAAATATGTATATACCTATACATATCGGTATGTAGCAAAAATGAATGGAAAAGGAGGCCATGAATTTGAAAGAAAGTGAGGAGGGGTAGATGGGAGGGTTTGGAGGGAAGAAAGAAATGAAGAATGATTAATTATAATCTCAAAAATAAAGTAATTAAAAAATTAAAAAACAAATTAAAAATACAGGCTAGTATTTACCTAATGTAGCCAGAATGAGATGTTTGTCACGGGCTAAACCCTCGCATTATGGTTTGTGTGATTTGACTTCTGCACTATCTTCCAGGAGCAACCTCCTTAGGTGTGTGTAAGGGAGCAAAAACAACAGACAAGGACCACACCTGTGGAACCAACCCAGACGATCCCTCAGCAGTGCTGGGGTGGGGCACTGGGCAGCATTAACCAGGCTACTGTGTGCTATGCACGCTGCAGACACAGCCTGTTTCAATAGACACTGTGCCCTGCAACCTACAGGGACTATCCCATGGGGATACAAGGCAGCATTTGTTGTGTGAGTGTGTGCACGTGTGCATGTATGGTTTCACAAGCTGTCAAATGAGCTTTCTTCTATAAGGTCAAAAGTTTTTAACTTCTTGTTTTCTTTGAGACAGGGTTTCTCTGTGTAACCTTGTGAAACTTGCTGTGTAGACCAGGCTGGCCTCTGACTCAGAGATCTGCCTGCCTTTGTCTCCTGAGTGCTGGGATTAAAGGCATGTGCTGCCACCACCACCATGCTTTGAACTTTGTTTTCAGACAGAATGATCAGAATTTAATTCAAATTGGTTTCTGTGACCAAAATGCCCAGTGATAAGAAAGTTCACTAAGCAACATAAATGTAAGGCCCTTAAGAGCAACTATGTTGATTCTTTTTTAGTTTGTTTTTGTTTTGTTTGAGACAGGGTCTCACTGTGGAGCCCTAGCTGGCCTGGAGCTTGCTATGCAGACTGGAGTAGCCTCAAACTCACAGATCCACCTGCCATGTGACCCTATGCCCAGAAGATTTTTAGATACGTGAAGTGTTCATAACATTCTAGAAAAGTAAACTTCGAAGTTGGTTATTCATGACTGCTTCAAAACACAAATGGGTCCAGTAGCAAAGAACAGAAGGGGGTTTCAGAGCCCATGAAATGGACTAAACCCCCGCTATTACAGGAGGTTATATTATTATTAGACGGGCAATCCTATTCCCTCTGTGGAGAGTGGGGTCACAGTCAGCTATCATGCTAACAGCCTTTGACCAGAAACTGCTGCCCCTGGTCTCCCAGGCGCTAGGAACGGTTGATAACTGAAGACCAGGGAAGCTGACTTGAACTGGGAACAGTTTGTAATTCTTCTTGCAGCCGGCTCTTCTAGAGTATTCCATGAGCTGAAGATTCTGTCAATCTACCTGGAACCCCAACCCCATAGTCACTCAGTCACTCATAACCCCGAGGAAAATCACCAAAGGAAGGAGCTACATTTTTAATTTAGAATTGACTGAAGAACAGCCATGGGGCCTAGATTTGACCAGTATGCTCAAATGTAAATTTCTGCGCTAAGCTTCTGCCTCTTTGAGCTAGGGAAAATGTCCCACAGATCTTCTTGGTATTTCTCTTGCTCCTTTTCTGCTTCCAGGAATTAGAACAGGAGAGTGCTGTCCTCAGTGCTTGGACCTGCTGTCATGCCCCAGGTGACACTCCCGGGCTCTCAGCAGGGACTGACGTCCATTGCCCTTATTTCTGACTCTGGTAGTAACCAACGGTTTAGTTTTGCTTTGACAACTCTTCCTACAGCCAGCACTGTTGTGGCGGCCCAGGCCCACATGTCATCCCTATTTACCCTAAATAAGGAGAAACAAAAGCTATTCTCGGCAGTGCCTGTGGTCGGGGTTATTTGCAGTGTGGCCGTGGTGGCACTCTGCCCTTTTCACTGTGGCTGCCAGGTGATTTTTTTTTTTTCCCTCTGAAAACTGTAACAGACATACAGCCTTCCATGAAGCCTCTCCACACGGCCTCGGGCCATCAGAATGCTTAAGGGAGGTTTTGATGAACATTTGAAAAACACCGTCTAGACCTCCAGAGAAAGTGGCTACTTGTACAAAAGGAACCCGGGACGTGTCCTCCTGGGAGAGGTCTCTGCTTTCCTGTTTGAATGGCCCCTTTGTATCACCTGGGGCTATTTTTCTGTAATTTCAGAACTGTTTGAACGAAAACTGCGCAGTAAGGTTGAGAGTTCTGGTTTGAAAGGATTCTCTCAATGCTGGGTTTGTGCCGCTACGCCAGGAGAGAGAGATGAGAGAGAATGTGAATGTGAGCGAGCGCTTCTCGTTGTGGTGAGGCGCTGCCAGCTGTCAGCGCTCGGAGAGCTGCTGTAAGCGGTCAGGGACTTTGCCCGGAGGAGGATCAAGAAAGAGAGAGTGTAGCCTGGCCTCCAGGGGGAGGGATGTGGTGGGTGCTGGCAGCTGGATACACAAGGCTGGCGGTCCTGCTGGCCGTGTTGTCACGGTAAGCACACGCTCTATTTCCTCAGCTCTGAAAAGCTTCCAGCAAAGAGGAAGGGGTAAAAAAAAAAAAAATATGTTGAGATTTTCAGATCCCCTCTCTCTGCTGAGTCCGATTTGCTGTTTGCCTGTTATCAAAAGATTATTGGATTGTCATAGGATAGGATGCACCGTCTAGCTGCATTCTCTTTGCCTTGCGTGTGTGACATGCTGGGGTTGTGACATGTCTGGATGCGAACTGTCTGGGTGTGAGGCCAAACGCAGAGAAAGGCAGACTAACCATTGATATATGTTGTCGTCAACAACACTGAGTGCTCTTGGGATTGGAGACCCGGCTTACACTCTGCGCCATTGCCAGCTTCCTGCCGCAGACCTCCTGATTTCTGTTGATGGCGGTTGATAATTGGTAGTCACAGTCTGTGGTCGGAGCCGCAGTGTTTGAGTCTAGCACCTGGGCTGGGCCCCTGCTGATAGAGTAGAAAGAGACATAAGAACCCCCCTCC
>NC_022020.1:53461845-53511611 GCF_000317375.1 Microtus ochrogaster
ACCGGCTATCACTACAGCTCTGAGCTGCCTGGAGAGGAGCTGGCCTGAAGTTTAAGGATGGTTTGAACTGGGTGGGCTGTGCCACAGCTGGATTCCCCCTTGCCAAGGACTTGATTATGTCCATCGAGCAGCTGAGCAACAGCACACTGAAGGAGGTTCAGTTTAAAGACTTGTTCCTTAAAAAAGGTACATTTGCAGGGGGCAGCTGTGGGCGACGCATGGTCTTCGGGGCTTGTTGCGGGGTTGGTTTTCTTCTGCCCTTGGAGTTTGGTCTGAGCAGAGCTGAGCAGAAGAGCAAGTCCTTCTCGGGAAGCCTGTTCTTAAACGTGGCAATAGTGGTGTATCCCATCAAATCGAGAGGTGGAGGCAGGAGGATCCGAAGTTCAGGGTTTTCTTCAGCAACATAGTAAGTTGAGTGAGTTGGAGGCCAGCCTGGGATACAGGAAGCCTGTCTCAAGAAGAAAAAAAAAGTTTGTTTTGCCTGTCAGTCAGCTCTCTCAGGTGGGAATCGTAAGGGAGCTTTTTCTGTCTTCTTTGATTTGCAATTAGCTTGTTCCGCTCAGAGATTTTATATATAAATATAATTAGTTTCCCCCCTTCAATTGCCCTAAAAGTTTCCCTTTGATTGATGGTGGGGTTTTTTTTTTTCCACCCTGAGTTGTTGAAAACATTTGAAAGAAAAAAAGATGTATTTCTTTCAATGGGATTGGGTCATTGACTAGTTTTTCCGGTTATCAAAGTAACAGGGGATATTGGGAAACAGAAATTGGCTCCAAGAGTGATGGGGAGCTAAGGAGAGTGAGAGGCAAACAGGCGGCCAGCTAGCCAGCACTCAGAAGCCACCACTGGGACTGGGACTGGGCCAGTTCCATGCGCAGCTGTATTTCTTCTGACACCTTCTTAATAACGTGGAGGTGAGGCGCGGGTGGATCTGAGATGACTTCTGTGGGGTGGGGGGAGTCTGATCTTAGGCACTTTTAGTTCCCGGTTATAGCATGGCAGGGCATGGACTTCTTTGCAAAGGTTCGTAACTACCCCACTTCTCCTCTGCGGGTTTATTTCTTTTTAGCGACAATTCTGTCAGTCATCTTTGACTGGGAGATGTTTAGGTCAGTTTTTTTTTTTCTAAAGAGATCAGGGGAGTCTGGATGGTGAAGTATGTAGAGAAAAGTCGTATTATTGGACAGGTGCTTCGGCCTTTGATGTGCCCTCAGCTGGAGATACTTGCAGAATCTGTATTCTAGGGATTTCTTAGCCGTCTAATCCTTGTTGACTTCTACCCGGCCAGCCCGGTGCCTTGGGAGGTACCTGGTTGGGATGGAAGTTGGGGAGATGTGCCTTTGTGTCATCTGCTCCACCTGTGGATCCTAGATAATACTTCCAACGTTGTTGTGATGCGAACTGCCTTATGTAAATATAGGAATGTAGCTGGAATATAGAAGCAGATAACTTACAGCAATAAGGAGCCTTTTCTGGTGGCCATTTGAACTTCCTTTAAATAGGAATGCTGGGTAATCGGTGCAAAATATGGAACCCTTTGCTAAAATGTTAGCATCGTTAAAGTTGTTGGTGAGTGTTTGCCAGGATACAGTTCTGTGCGAGACAGTGTATAAACAAATTAGGAAACAGAATTTGGAAGACCCGATCTCCTTATATGTAATACACACTAATTCCACATCAATGATTAAGACCTGGCCCACGGCTCACTCTCTGAGAGAAGGTCAGAGGACAAAGGTCAGAAAGGAGTGTTAGTATGGCATGGACTCTGTGCCTAAAGGAAGCAGTGTGAGTGAGGGTCAGGAGCCTGCTCTCAAGGGGTCAGAGATAAACTTATAAAGGAAGATACAGCCAGCAATCGCAAAAACCTGGTTGTTTTTATAGTTCTATTTTTTCCTTTCTCCCTTCCATTGTCCTACTCATTAACAAACAATTTGGGGTAAATCCACTAGCCACAAAGAAAAATGCAATCTTATTATTTTTTTGCAGTCTTTTTTTAATTAATTAATTAATTTATTTATTAAAGATTTCCATCTCTTCCCCACCACCACCTCCCATTTCCCTCCCCCTCCCCCAATCAAGTCCCCCTCCCTCCTCAGCCCGAAGAGCAATCAGGGTTCCCTGCCCTATGGGAAGTCCAAGGAACCCCCACCTCCATCCAGGTCTAGTAAGTTGGAAAAATGCAATTTTAAAACTTTAATATAATCATAAGCTGTAGCCCTTATTGTTTTGCCTTCTGAACTTTTATCTGTGAAGTCATTTTTTATATTTTATAGCAGAGGCTATATATTGCCCTCAACTATGGAGTTTAATGAGTGTGAATTTTCATTTAAGCATTAAAATCTCCAAGAGTGTTTATACCAATAGTCTCCAGCTCAAGAGAATTGTAGACTAAGTAGATCCCAGTTCCTTCCCCATCCATCTCCCTATTACCGCTAAGGGGTTTGGAAAGAATCTGCCGGACTATAGGAACATTCAGCCATTGAAAAGTGTCACAGACCCATAAATAAAAAAAAAAAAATCACCCACCCCCATGGCTGTCATCTTATCACGACACCTGTTTCTGCCGAGCAGGACAGAGACAGGAAGGAAATGCAGACACAAGTTTAGTGTGGAAGAAGCCAAACCAGAGCAAGCCAATGTCACAAAGTCGGCCTCTCTGCCTCAGCAGTGGAGGGGACTGTCTAGAGGGTGGGATTCTGTGGCAGGCTGGTCATGTTCTTCCATTCTCTGTGTTCCCAGCCTGTGGTGTGAAGGGGGATGAGGGTAGAGGGGTTTCTGTTGGTACAAGTAGGAGGTGAATCACTCAGAGGTCTGTGAGGAGCCGCTGGTGCTGGCCATGACATAAGTGTTCTACATGGCGGCTCCCCCACAGGCGCTCAAAGTGTTTGTTTTGCTGGTGAAAGGAAGGGCTCATGGGGCCCACGCCATGTTCCTCCTTTAGAGGTTTTCAGTCAGGGAACACATCACATATCTGGAACGTAAAACTTAATTAGACATTTAGAAACCTTGACTCCTGCAGATGAGGATGTATTCGTGGAGGAAAGACCTAATGGAAGATGGTGCTAGCCACCCCACAAATAGAAGTGGGTGTTATATTAGGAAGCCAAGGGTGGTACAAACACATCTCCCCAGAGTTCATTAAAAATAGTTCAGACATTCATGCCTCCTGGAGGAATCAGTTCAGGTCCTCATTGGACCAAGACATGGACCAGCCTGCTCCACACAGTTCTGTTCCTGCGGTTCCCCACAGCACAGCTCAGAATTTCTTGGAGATGTTTCTATAAAGACAGAGATGCCATCATCACTGCCGTCATTGTCACTATTTTACAGTAATAAAGTAAGGCACTGTGATCCCTTCCTGTAAGTTTGAAATTTTATTGTAAAATTTCTGGTGTGTGGCTGGCAATGACTCATCCATTGCCCCTTAGATTTCAGCCTCATAAAAGGAACAGGAGCTCAGAAATTCTGTCTAGCCTCAAGTCCTTTACTTGCGTGACTGTTTTTTTGCCTTACTTCTGTTGATATCCGTAACTACTGAAATCAGGGAAACCTGACCGGTGGGCTGTGTTCAGAATCCATAGTGATTTACACGAAGATTCGGAAACCTCAAAAGCATCCAATTACCCTTTTAAAATGCTGGTGTTCCTGTGGGCTTAAAAAGTATTCCCATCCTAATATTTCTTTCCGAATTCATTCTCTCCCCGACATCCCTTTCCTAGCCTACCCCTCCAAAGCAAAACTAAAGCGTCTTTCCTTCACGTGTCCCCCAGGCTCCCCGGACCATCGCACGCTCTCCGTCCCCCACCACGTGAAAACAAGCTGTGGGGATTTGGGGCAGAACCTAATGATTAAAATCAATGAAAGAACAGACGTGGGGGGAGGGAAGGGCTTTCCACAGAGCAGGACCCCGAGATCTGCTCGTCCCTGGGGACCACCCTCTGTTTAATGGCTTTTACTTTGAGAATCCCCCAGAGCCGGATGTTTTTACTCTTCCTATTTTCCCACTTTTGGTTTTCTATCTCTTAAAACTTAAACGAGAAAATGATCTGTCCTCACTGACTGTTCTGCCCCAAGTTCGAAGAGCAGATAGATTTTAAAATATTTTCATTTGATGTTCCGTGTGCATACATATGTATGACGTGAAAGTTTATGTCAGCATGTTTCTGCCACGACACACATATGTAAGTCAGAAGACAGCTGTGTGGGGAGGGGTCATTTCTCTCCTCCAGGGATCAAACTCAGATAGTCAGACTTTTGCTGAGCCATCTGCCCTGCCCTAGCCCTGTAGGCTGTAGTGTTCTGCTCTGGGTACCACACCCAGTGCAGACCCCCTGGGGATGGCCTTCAAACAGCAACACAGGGATCCCGTGCTGCTGCTAGCCATAACTTGCAAAGATTCTGGCCTTAGGGATTGGATACCCTGGATTTCATTCTTGTCTGCTCAAAGAGCTGCCTCTCATGCCTGGGCTGAGTGACTCAAGCCTACTGTTGCCCCAGGGGCCCACTGGCTATTACTGTAAGGCCGATTTCCTTGGCCAGTGTCCCACCTCCAGGGACCCTATTTATACTTCCAAAGCCCTTGAGTCAGCCTGTTGCCTCACCGTGACACAGATCTTAGCTTCCTGATTCTCCATCACCTGTGGACCCCTAACATT
This sequence comes from Microtus ochrogaster, assembly GCF_000317375.1. Lineage (NCBI taxonomy): Eukaryota > Metazoa > Chordata > Mammalia > Rodentia > Cricetidae > Microtus > Microtus ochrogaster. The sequence continues at coordinate 53,466,501 of NC_022020.1, forward strand.
GCTGGACAGCTTTTGAGCCCTCCATGTCCCTGCCAGGGCTCTGGTCTTCTGCTTGAAGCTACAGTGCAGTTGTACAGCTGCAGACAGCTCAGCAAGGGCAGTGCACTCCGGTGGGTACACATGGTAGGTTTACAGGAAAGCTTAGGATGGAGGCTCAGAAGCACCAGTCCTCAGGAAAAGGACAAGAGTAGAGGGGACTCTTTCTTTTAAGGGAGCATGTATACACACTGTTTATGCAATGGGGATCTTGCTCACCCTTGCTTGGATTTTTAAGTAATGTATCAGATCATTTCATTCAGAATGCCCTATGCTGTCTGTACCCAAAATATAAAATACAACACAGAGATCTAAACATGAAAGAACAAAATAAAAGTTCTTAGAGGAAAAAATGTTCTTGGAATATTAGTGTAGCCATGAAGAAAGAAATGAGAGAATCATTAATGCCATGACAAATATTGTCTGTAGAGAATCTCACAGAGGAATTTACAGAAATGAGAGACAAGGTCTCTGGCTCAGGACTGCTCTCCCTGCTGTTGGTGAGGTCTCCTAACTACCTGTCAGGCACCACCGTGTGCTAATTACTGAGGATGCAGTGTCAGCCACAACAGACTTAGGACCATAGTTTCATGAGAAACCCTGGGTGCACACTCAGCTTCATCTCGGGTCAGGAATGCTGAAACGGGGAGGGGAGGGAATCCAGGCATGTGTGTACAGGGTGTATTAATGACTGTGGGGTATCATTCATAATGTTAGTGTTGGAGGCCTACCTTGGTCTTACCGCTCAGACGCTGTGCCTGCAGAATGGGGGAATGCTTTCTAAGCTGCCTACAAAGGCAAATTCTCCCAGGACTAGATGCTTGAAGCTACTCTCTTAACATTTATTTCCCCTGTGAGTTGAGCTCTGAGAAGTTTTACTCAGAGAGGTGGGCTTGTTCTGTAGAGAGGTTGCATAGGTGCAGCTTCAGTTGGGAGAGAATTCCTCAACTCTGCTGGAATGAAGAGATAGATGGTCACCTGACAGGACAGGAGGTGGGCCTGAGGTTGGCCCAACATACACAGGTGCCCATTTTGCACCTGCCTCTGGTGAACTCACCGGGCTGACCTTGAATTCCATCTTGTCAGTGAGGAAAATTGTAGCCCAAACCCGGGAGGCCTTGCAGGGCCAGCAGAAGGTTTTTGTAAGGCTTTAAGTTTGAAGACCAGGTTCTAGAACTTTGCAAAGCAGAGCAACAGAGATTTATGGGACAGGGCACTCCCAGAAACTCTATTTGTCCAAAATGTTACAATACCAAGGTCCGGCAAATGACTGACCCATTGCATCTGCAGGCAGAGCTCAGGTGTCACCCTGACCCAGCCACATATTTGCTTTATGCCTGCATTTTCTTCTTTTCCTGAGTGTGGCCGTAGTTTCTGTGTCCCCTCTGGGGACTGGATCTGAGGGGTCATAACTGCAGCTGCAGAGATGTCGAGCCAGGAAAGAACTCACATGCCGGGGCCTTCGCTCACAATCCTTCTTCTTCCTTGCAGCGGAGCTGGAGTTCGCCCAGGTCCTCATCATCGTCGTGGTGGTCACCGTGATGGTGGTGGTCGTCGTCTGCCTACTGAACCACTACAAAGTCTCCACACGTTCCTTCATCAATCGTCCCAACCAGAGCCGGAGACAAGAAGACGGCCTGCAGCCGGTAAGTGTGAGCCTGGGCCATCTGGAGTGCTCTTGGGCCCCGTTCTGGAGTCGCAAACCCAGGCAGGGTATGGCAAAGGGCTAGAGGGCGGGGGAGCCCACCTGTCAGCTCACCGCAGTACAGAGGTGTCAAGGGCTTTGGGTTGATGGCCAACATTGAGAAATGTGTACATTGTATACAAAGAACTCAGTGGATTCTCACTTGGAGCTGGTACCCAGTCAGGAAAGTGGCCCTTTGAAAGCTCGCCCTGGTCCTCCATCTGTGAAAGTCTCCATTTGTTTATTGGCCATTGGCCCTAGTTGGGTTTGCTAGCTGTGGCCCACACGCTCATGCCTTCTCTCTCGTGTCTGGCTTCCTCCACACAGTTCTAGGTTATACATAGGTCTGTGCTTGAATTTAGTCCTGGATTGGTCTAGGGTTAAGTGATGTCCTCATCCATCACCAAGTGTGTCTGCAGTTCTTGGGTGTGAGTCAGCTGAAGGAGACAGTGGGAAGACAAGCAATGCGTGCCTTTTTAGATAGATGGAATGAGATGAGCTCTCGGAGGTGGAGGACGCGACAAGCCATCAAGCCAGGCTCCTCACTTTGGAATTTTTAAACGTTTCTATTTCTTGCCCTCAAACATCTTTCCTCCTTTAGTAAAAGAGTATGATGTAAGGCTAAGCTGACCAATAACCAAACTTGGGAGGCCCGGGGGGCTGGGCATGTTCTCAGCATGTTTTATAACCCGCAAGTCTGGTGACTTTTAGCAGGAGACTTGGAAATAGGGCATTTAAGTGAGTTTGAATTCCCAATTTCCGTGTAAGACATAGGAGGTATCTAGTATCCATCTTCCCTTCTTCGTAGCAGGAGAGCCTACTTTATGGAGTGTCCCTTACTAGGACCAGAGAGATGCCCGCCACTGCCTGACTTAGGAGAGGCTGTTGCGGGTATGGGGTGTAACCATGGTAATGGGTAGGTATGGAATGGTGGCTGTGCCCTTCTCAACAGGGCAGGGTCTTGCTTCAGTGGAACCACAGTTCTGCCCAGGGAACCTAATGGCTTGGTGGTCCTTGTGTGCAAACGCAAGCACAAGAGGGAGCAAGGAGGGCGTGTCTTTCTGTATGCTGTATACACCTCATGCCTGAAGGAACAAGGAGGGCATGTCTTTCCATATGCTGTATACACCTCATGCCTGAAGTACAGGCTGGGGCAGTGATGGTGGATATGACTTGGCCTAACAGTCTCTTTTCCTTTCGGCTTTCTACATCGTCTCTTGCTGCCTTCCTCAGTTTCTCCTGGTCCCGTTTTGCCTACTGGCTCCCCTGGGCCTGCTTGATTGACTTCTTTATATACCACAGTGACTTTCTGTGGCTTGTCACCTGGTAGCCACACCATCCACCCCTGACATTACATCGCACAAAGATGGCTTCAATTTTGAAAGAGAGAGCAAATTCTTCCAAAGTCCTGAGTTTAAAGAGGACATGGAAAATCTTGTTATGGTGGCCATTTTAGAGCCACACAGGACCTTTGCTTTGCTTTAAAATAAGGGCTGTGGATGCCAGCCACTCCTTGGCAGCTGTGGTACAACTCTCTCACATCGCCATCAACAGTAGGCAACAGCACTCAGGTTTGCACAGATTGCCAGGGATGCTTGGTTCTGGGCGTAAGCTTTACTTCCTAAGTGGACCCAGCGTAGTTTCTGGTTCTAAAATATACCCACCTTCCTTTCCTGCCGTGCGCTTTGTACTCCAGGAGGCCTCAAATATTCAGGGTTCCTGTATGGGTGACACAGGGTTCTTCCAGTCCCTTGCCTAGTCCCCTTGGACTTGCCTAGACTGCAGGTATCATCAGCTTCCAAGTGCCCGTGTCTCCACAGGGCAGACCCAGCAGGCACTGCGCTCTCTCACCGTCACCACCCTTAGGTGTTGCATTGTGGCCATAGGCACCATGGTCATGTGTTTACCAAGGGGCAGAGCAGGAAGACTGCTCCAGAGGGGCAAGAAGCGAAGTTCTTGTGTGGTTTCACTCGGGAAGGCGCTTCTTCTTTATCTGGTGGTCTATCCCACGCTGGCCTCTCTGGGAATATGGAGAATGTGGGTCAGGGAGTAATGACATGCGGACTGGAAGGACTTCCCTTTCTGGAAACTGGGAAGGTGTCTCTGAGCAGTCCTGCCCGGATGCATATTGAGTAGCAGCAAAGACCATCAGTAGTTCCTGAATTTTGTCCACTGAGGATAGTTCTGTTGGTAAGCTGTGTGCAGAGATCTGGGTTTGGCTGCTAAGCTGGAGCTTGTGGAAAGGCATGCCTTTCGTGCCCATGTTTATGAAGACTAGTGTGGCCTTTCCCTCCCAAGCTACTGAGTAGCTCTTTTTTTTTTTCTTTTTTCTCTGAATGATACACAGTTGAGCTCCATCCCTCCCCAGGGTTTATGTATTCTTTCTCTGTTAATCACTGTAGACATTGGCCAGCTCTAGTCCATGCTTCATCAAATTCAAGGTGTATTTCGACACTGTGACCAGGGGTGCTCCGATCTTAGACCGTGGTTTGAATTCCTAAGTAGGACTATTAGCATAGCAGTTTTTATTAGAACCCGTTTATGGTTCTAAAAAAAGGGAGAAAGTGCAGGAAGAAGAATAAACAAAGCTTCCTGCTCTCCTGTGCATAGCTGAGTTTCTGTCCTTTCTACTCCTCCCTAACTCCATCCGTGAAGTGTTACTCCTTTCCTAGGGCTGGGGAATCACATCCTTCTCAGCCAGGGGATATTCATTCTGTAGAGGCTGGGATGACGGTACAATTGAGGAGGTAGTACTTCAGAGACAGTCTGATCACTCCACAGTGCACAAGAGACCCCAGGAATCCCCTTAGTGCTCAGTGCTACCCGCCCAAGCATACTGTTAGCAAGGAAGGCCACCATCATCACAAGCACAGTTCCTCTGGCTGCTTTGATGTGTCCATAAGGAGACATAGCTGTTCTGAGTCTCTGCATGGTAGACACTTTCCCTAGCCATTTCTTTCTGCCTCTGGACCTCACCCATTCACTGGACCTCATCTTAGCCAAGAGAGCAAAGTGACCAGGAAAGAATGTCCAGCTCTCATCCTACCTGACTGAGGTCAAGGCTCCATTACCACCCTTTTGATCCTACTGGGAATGCTTAGGTCTCACCAGCCCCCTGTGTTTATGAAGTGGGCATGAGAACCCTGTTGTCTCCTCTTCTTCAAGTGACTGGCCCACTCTTGACACCTTCTAGTCACTTTTCCAGGTTGTCTCCCATGCCCTTTCAAGATGATAGTCTGTGCTCACCATCTTCCCCAGAAGAACTTGCAGGAATTGGGCAGTCACGTCATGGAAGAGAGGATGCTCTGTTCTTGTTCGCATTGCTTGGCCAGCCAGGTTGCCTCTGGATGGGAATGTTGATTTGTAGAACTTGGGGCAGAATGACAAGTGAGAATGAATGTATGCACCAACTGTGCCTCTGTCGGGTGACTTCAAATCTGTTACCCAAGTCCTGTTCCTAGATCCCGAAGCACTTTTGATTAGCTAGCACCCAAGTCCCAGGCGCTCACCTCCCCTAGCAGCGTGGGCAAGTGCCTTAGACACTCTGCTACTTGGCAGCATGTAGGTGCAGAAGGTTCCGTAGGGAACCCCTTATTGTTCTGAGCCTGAGTGTTGCAGAGATATTCAATGTTTGGGGTCTTTTATATACTTAGTACAGATCCACGTGAGGTCTTTAGTGTGGTTGTAATGTTGTGTTCATCTTTAACTGGTTGAGAAAGAGTAAGCCACCTTTCTTCTTATGAGGGACATTTCGCTTTGATCAAAAGGAAAAGTCAGAATGAAGTTAGTTCCTTATTGTAATTAGAGTCAGTTTGTCAGCCTAGAGTCAATCATCTGGGAGGAGAGACTGGACCCAGGAACTGCCTAGATCAGATTTGTCTAGGTGGGGCATTGTCTTGATTATTAATTGATGCAGGAGGGTCCAGCCCAGGGTGGGTGGTACCATTCCTAGGCAGGTGGTCCTGGATCATGTAAGCACACTAACTGAGCAGGAGAGTGAGTAAGCCAGCAGGCATTCCCCCAAGCTTCCAGCTCCTCCTTGAGTTCCTGGCCTAGCTCTTCCCTCAATGATGGATCATGACTTGGAAGTGTAAGGCAAACGGATCCTTTTCTTCTCCATGTTGCTTTCCTCAAGGTACCTTTTATCAGAGCAGCAGAAATCAAACTGGAACATGCATAGAACAGGATCTCAGGAGCTTGACTGGCCTTGGCTGGGGACATGCTCTGAAAAGACACTTGCCTTCCAGCTACTGTTGGCCTGTGAGTCCTTCCTCTAGATAGCACAATCTTGAGGGTCTTCACAGAAAGGAGACACGCTGCTCCTCTCTCCACTATCACCTCTTCTCGTATCACCAACAACCCTGTTCGTTCTGTCTCTGTTTGGGACAATGCAGGTTTGAAGTATGAGGAGGGCTCCGTGTACCTGAGGTCAGTTGCCCTCCCTCTGAGACATGCGTGCCAGGGCTGACCAGTGAAAGTCACTGAATGAAAAATAGTACCCCAGGCTACAAGAAAGGAAAATTACAAGCTCAAATGATGAACAACAGGAGATAGAGTTGTGACATAAATCTTTTTATAAGACCAAACATTGTCTTGGGGCACTCCCAACTTGTTTATAAGTGTCTGGTTTCCATGGGTTAGAGCTTTGAGACCATCTAGACTTCTTTCCTTTATCTTAAATTACCAAATAAGGGGAAAATAATAAAAGGGCCTAGCTATTACAGACTCAACCCTAAGGATAATTTGCCAGAATGGTCTAGGTCAGTGGTTCTAACCTTCCTAATACTGTGATCCTTAACTATAGTTCCTCATGTTGTGGTGACCCCAACCATAAAATTATTATTATATTTCTGCTTCATAACTGTAATTTTGCTGTTATAAACAGCAATATAAGTATCTGATATGCAGGATATGCAACCCCTTAAGGGGGTTGCAACCCACAAGTTGAGAATCATTGGTCGAGGCTTTTCCTACTTGGGAGGCCTGAGACATCCTTTCTGACAACTCAACCCCAGCCAGGTGGGTCCTGGTGACCACATCACCTTCCATCCCATCAACTCTGCCACACTTAGTTTTAGTCCAGCGTGTCAGAAACAGGACTATGACGATGACATCATTTAATAAGACCCTAATGCAAGTATTTTTCCCCATCATTTTATAAACACTTTTCTATACACAATTTAAGTGGGGAGACCAGAAAAGAGACAGACATTCTTCAGTCACTTTGGAAGAAAACAGATATGGTAGCCAGCCCTCCAATTCCCTACACCCTTCTTGGGACCAGAGCATGGTCTGTGGGTTTCCAATATCCCTGTGGGTAGGGAGCCCACCTGAAAGCCGCTGCCAGAAAAGGGATGTGAAAGGCACAAGCAGGCTGAGAAAGGCGCCTGGCACCTTCAGCAGGTCCTGGAAGGTACAGCTGCTGGGGTGGCGTCCCTGCCAGTGTTATCCTGGCACCTTTAAGCCAGCTGGAGTTGTCCATACTCACCATTCTCCACTATTTCATAAGACGGGGAAACTGCATCTCTTCAGTGCCGAGCAGACAGTCGGGGCGGGGCAGTGTTTATCCTGAGACTCTCAACACTGACTTCCTGTTGCCAGTTTCACTGTCTGCCTCCCTGCCTTGGCAGGAAGAGCTTCAGCTGTCAGGTGGTCACTGAAAGGGTTTTACCCTTTGATATATCTGTCTGAAGCCCTAGGAAACGGATTAATCAGAATGTACCCATCCCTCCAAGGATGAGAAGAAGCAGAATCTGAGGAGGATGCAGCCAATTCCTGTCTGAAGCAGCATATGTGGACAAGTTTTAATAGCCACGTTTATCTTTAAAGTCACGTGACTCCCAGGGTCCTCTTTATGTCACCACTGCTCAGAATTTAGAAGTATCTTGAGGGCTTACAGGTACTTGGTTTTCTTATCAAGGAACACTTCTTTTTTCTTCTTCATGATGTCAAGTCTTCATTTTTTTCTATTTATTTCCTGAAGATAGGTTTGAGCTTGGGTATCATCCAAAATCCATTTAGGATCAAGTCCTGTGGATGATTGGGTGATGTGGCGGTAGAATACCAGGGTGGTGCAGGCGAGGTGACTCTGGATGGATGCTATCCAGCTTACACACTGAGCAGCTCCAAGTAGAACACAGGTTGGTGCATGCCAGGTGACTCTGGAAGATGGATGCTACCTAGCTTACACACTGAGCAGCACCAGGATCAGAAAGGACCACAGTAAACTGATGCTGCTTCTGGAAGGGGTTGTAGACAACAACACCTCAGCTGCATCCTTAAGACTCCCACGCTGAGGGGCTGGAGAAATGGCTCAGTGGTGACTTGGTGCTGCCCAGAGGACCCAAGTTCTATTCCCAGGACTCAATGTTGGGTGACTCCAAACCGCTTGTAACTCTAACTCCTGGGGATCCGATGCCCCTCTCTGGTATCTGCCTACCTGCATCCATAAGGCCTATACCTCCCCCAACACATATACACATAAATAAAAGTAAAAATAAATCCTGTGATGAGAATGTATGCACGGCGAATTCTAGACCAACCCAAGTTCCACACTGGGAGACTCTTTCTTTTAAAAATTAAAAATCCTCTTTTCACATAACAAAAGATGCTGGGAAATCCAATCATCTTTAGACTCCAGGGAGGTAGTTTGATAATGGTTTGTATTGGTGCAAAATATTTGTAAAAATAACATGCTAAAATAATTTATGAATATTTAAAATTTTACATATTATTATCATATGCCACGGCACATGTGTGGAAGTCAGCGAAGAATTCTCAGGACTTGGTTCTCCTGCCACCGTGTTTCAGGGGTAGATCTTAGATCTTCAGACATGCACAGCAAGCCCTTTTAACCACCGAGCCACTGCAGGTCCCCAAAGTGTCATCAACAGCACTTTAGTAACCTTTTAAGAGTATAAGTCATTAGCATTAATCAAATGGTAATCTTTCTCTTGGTATGACTATACTAAGAGTTTCAAAGTTTTCCGAATCACTCTGAAATTCTAGGTGGCCTCTGCCGAAGAGCCTCCCCTCCAGGGCTAGTTTGTGGGCAGAAGTTAACCCCGTGCCAGCTTTTCCGTGGCATGAGTAAACCATCTCTCTCTATGCAAAGAAAAGACTGGAGCTGGTAGCAGAATGGTGACAGCCAAGGCGGCAAAGTCTGCCAGTCTCTAAGCTTTCTTAGTTCTGGCTGGCTTTTATTGGAGTGCAGTGGTTCGCCCCACCTCCCGCTATTCCCCCCTTTAGGCCTCTCTCAGCTGGGGAAGCACCTGGGGGCTGCTTCTCTCAATGTGCACTGCACTATTCTACAAATGGAAAGGATTCCAAGTCTCCCCTTCCCAGCAGGTCTTCCTGGAAGATTTGCCTGCCTCTTAAGGGATGTGTCCTAGATTGAGCAGAGTTAGGAGTCTTAAGAAGTCTGATGATTGATTTTCACAGAGAAATGAAAGAGGAAGTGTGTGCAGCGGGTGGATGTGTGGCCCTGTAGCGGGACTGGCTTGATTTCTGAGCTGATACTGCCCCCTAGTGTAGAAAAGCTAGTACGGTAGTATCTGGATGGTAGAAAAGTATACGGAAAAAAGGCAGAGAAGAGAGTTTCTTATCAGAAAGATGTTGCGGAACATCTGAAAACCAACCACTTCGACCTCTGCTTTGAAATTCTCCCCATGGAACAAGTACAAAAATAGACGTGCAATGATTTGATGCCACGAGACACTCGATCGCTGACAGAAGCCAGAATGCCAAGCAGTGATTCCCATTGCTCTCTGTTGTGCTAAGGAGAGTTTAGCACAAGCTCTGAGAATGTCCTCACACGTAGTCACAGAACCCAACCGGCAGGCTCTGGCCCACAGCTGTCAGCAAGTTGTAATTGCAGATTGCCTTCTCTTAATTTAAAACATTATCCAAGATATATAGAAATAAAGGGGATTGCAAGGGACAACAGATAACCATATATTAGCAAATTGGACAATCTCGATAAAGTAGGCCAAAGGTTAGAAACACGTTACTAAAACTGACTTGTGAAGAAATAGAAATCTGGACATACATTTAACTATAGTAAGGGGATTGAGCAGATGAGTAAAACAACTTCCTGTTATGTTTGCTTATTGTATTTTGAGTCTTTGATCCCTATCTAGTGGCACTGTTTCAAAAGGCTGTAAAATCCTTAGGAGGTGAGATCTAGATTGAAAAAGCAGGTTGTTAGGAGTTTTTCTTTTTTTTCTTTTTTTTTTTAAATTTATTTATTTATTAAGGATTTCTGCCTCCTCCCTGCCACCGCCTCCCATTTCCCTCCCCCTCCCCCGATCAAGTCCCTCTCCCTCATCAGCTTAAAGAGCAATCAGGGTTCCATGACCTGTGGGAAGTCCAAGGACCGCCCACCTCCATCCAGGTAAGTTGAGCATCCAAACTGCCTAGGCTCCCCCAAAGCCAGTATGTGCAGTAGGATCAAAAACCCATTGCCATTGTTCTTGAGTTCTCAGTAGTCCTCATTGTCTGCTATGTAAGTCCGGTTTTATCCCATGCTTTTTCAGACCCAGGCTAGCTGGTCTTGGTGAATTCCCGAAAGATCATCCCCATTGTCTCAGTGTGTGGGTGTACCCCTCGCGGTCCTGAGTTCCTTGCTCGTGCTCCCCCTCCTTCTGCTCCTGATTTGGACCTAGAGATTTCTGTCCGGTGCTCCAATGTGGGTCTCTGTCTCCTTTCATCGCCTGATGAATGTTAATATTCAGGAGGATGCCTATATGTTTGTCTTTGGATTCACCTTCTAATTTAGCTTCTCTAGGATAGTGAATTATAAGCTAGGAGTTTTTCTTGAATGTTAGTAGCCTAGACCTGCTTCTGGCACTCACACAAGGTGTGAACCTGGAGGCAGAAGATGATGCAGAGACCATGGAGGAAGCCGTTTCCCGCTTCTTCCGCATGGCTTGCTCTGCCTGCTTTTCATAGCATCCGGAGTTGGTCCCACCCACATCTGTCACTAATTATGAAATGCCCTATAGGCTTGCCTACAGCCTGGTCTTATGGAGATGTTTTCTCTGTTGAGGCTCCCTCCTCTCAGATGACTCTAGCTTGTGTCAAGTTGACACAATACTAGTCGGCACAGGTTCTCAGTGGGAAAGGATCAAGAAAGATCACTTGTTAGCAGGTGACATGGTCTTAGGAGCCTACCAAGACAAAGAGGAACTAATAAGAGCCAGCAAAGTAGCAAAGCTACGAAATTGGTGCTCAGAAGTCAGCTGTGTTTCTTTAAACTAGCAACGGATAGTCTGACTTTATAAGGAATTTAAAAAAGCATTTCCATTTATAATAGACTTAAAATAGTTCAAAGTAAAATTAACAGACTGAAGATTTATTCATCAGAAACCATAAAATACTGCCGAAAATTTAAAGACTCAAAGTGGGAAGACATCCTATGCACATGAATAAAATATTGACGTCTTAATATTTTTAGAAAGTTATTGCTGTCCACAGAAATCTACAAACCAGTGATGCTTTTTGCAGAAATTTTTTAAAAAAATCCATCTGACAACATCTATGATTTCACTGGCTATTTCACTCAATAGCCAAAATGACTTCAGAGGAGAACAATAAATTCAGGAGGTGGTCTCATAATTCTTGATCTCAAAAATTAATGCAAAGCCAATAGTAATTAAGACAGTGTGATATTAGCATACAGGGTGGTGATATAGGAACAGTGGAATACATTAGGCAGCTCTGAAATAAACCTTCCCAAAGATGGTCAGAAGATTGTCAACATGAATGGCAAAAGCACTCAGTTAGAAAAGAACAGGCTTTTCCAAACTGATGTTGGGGGCTGGATCTCTCCATGCAGAAGAACAGTAATGGATCCTAATCTTACAGTACATCTAAAAGTTAAAATGGATTGATTGATTGACTTAGGTTTTTTGAGACAGGGTTTCTCTGTAGCTTTGGAAGCCTGTTCTGGAACTAGCTCTTGTAGACCTGACTGGTCTCGAACTCACAGAGATCTGCCTGCCTCTGCCTCCCAAGTGCTGTAGGTGTGCTGGATTTAATTTTTAAAATTTATTTATTTTACATCCTGACTGCCGTTTCCCCTTTTTCTCCTCCCAGTCCCCCCTCAGACATCTCCCCTCTGCAAGTCCCCATCCTCTCCTCCTCTGTTTCTGTTCAGAAAAGGGCAGACCTCCCAAGGATATCAACAAAATATGACATGTCAAGTTTGCAGTAAGACTAAGCCCTTCCCCCAGTACTAAAACTGGGCAAGGCAATGCAATATGAGGAATAGGGTCCCAGAAGCCAGCAAAAGAGTCAAAGATAGAAATTCTGGGGGAAATGAAGCCACTGGGAATAATCATTGCCGTTGAGACAGTGTGAACCCCTCATGCCTGGGTCCTTGATGGTGCGGTTCAATGATTGGAGCTGGACACTAAGGACTGTGGGAGAGAACAGTGACAGGGATGGCAGGATGTGAGAGAATCTCAGAATACCAGTAGACTTGCTTTCTGGTGGCTGGTGCTAGTCACCGGTTGGTCAGCAAGCAGGAGCCTGAGAGCTGCCGCCACCGCTCTGCAGTCCTGGGAGGGGATCAGTCATGCCTTTGGTTTAAGTCTGGTCCTTCACCTGTTGCCCGGCCCCGACTGTAGTGGTTCATTATATAATTTTATAGTCAGACCCTTATGCCGACACTTCCTCCGAGCAGCTGGGGCAGCTGATATTTTTGCTACTGAGTTGATGATGTCCTGCGAGTATCTTTGGAACGGGTTGTATGTATTGTACAAAACAATGTGTTTAGCAACGAAGCGAGTATTTTTATGAGAATGCCGGCCACAGTGTGGGCTTGCACCAGAGGGCCTGGGTGTTTCATTGTGGACTTTACAGTTTGGGGCAAGTCAGTCATCTCCAGAGGTCCAATATACATATTCCTAGAAGTTCAAAAATGTAGGATCTTTCTGTGGCATTGACAATGTTCATGGCCCAGGAGACCCTTGTAAATAGCCAATAATCTGAACTCAAAAGGCATATCACCATAGAGTGCCTTGTAAACACATTTATGGTGTGGGGGGAATGGCTGCCCCAGTAATGTAGTTATTCGTTTATTATCTTGATAGACTAACCTGTTCTTAAATTTTTCATTTGTAAGTCAGGCAGTGGTGGCAAATGTCTTTAATTTCAGCACTTGGGAGACAGAGGCAGGTGGATCTCTGAGTTCGAGGCCAGCCTGGTCTACAGAGCGAGTTCTAGGACAGCCAGGGCTGTTACACAGAGAAACCCTGTCTAGAAAAACAAAAGCAATTTTTTTCAGTTATGTATGTATGTTTATATGAATGTATGCATGCATCTAGGTTTGTTTGTGTGCCCTGGTGCATACGTGGAGGTCGGAGAATAACGTTCAGGGATCACCTCTCTCTTGGCTACCATTTGGATGTTGGGGACCAGACTCAGGTCCTTGAGATTGACAGAAAATACTGTGCTATTTTGCTGGCCTTGGCCAAACAATTCTTGAAAAGATCCCTCCTAGTTATCACATTGTACCTGTGAATATTCAGGCTGGAGAATAAACTCAATAGAAGACTTTGGAAGGTCATCCAGGCTTTGGAAATTGTAATTAATGTTGAGAGGTGACCTGGATGTGGGTAGTGTCTCTGTGACAACCATAGACTTCAGGCTATGGTGCTGAGGGGGATGGCGGCACTTGGTCCTGGAGGGCCATGATGATGCATTCTTCTGGGGAGGTCTCAGTTTTTCTAGCCCAGGGACGCTCCAGGCGTAGACACCGACTGAGTCTAGTTCACCGGTTGTTTGAAGCACATGGTTATGTGAGCCGGTATTTGACTTCAGCTCCATTACGTCCAGGAGCTAAGCCTTCTAACTTTCTCTTGGGTCCTAACCTTTCACTTAGGTCCTAACCTGCAAGGGGATCAGAGATTTCCTGTTCCATGCTTTAGATAAGTCAGCCATTGTCCAAAATGCAAAGTGATTCTTGTTTTAAAAACTTGGGATGTGAAGTTTTTTTGGGCAAATGCTGTTGTTCTATGAGACAAATGATTTTCTTATCTCTTGTTCCTCACTTTTTTCCTCCCCACCTCCAGGAAGGGTGTCTGTGGCCTTCTGACAGCTCCGTGCAGCGGCCAGGGGCTTCAGAGGTAAGGTGGAGGCTGTGGGAGAAGCCATGGCCTCAGCCTTGGATTTGAAATCAACCTTAGGATGAAGTCATTGTTTGGTTAAAAGGGGGCAAGGAGGGATTTCCCCTTAGAACCATGTGTCTATGCTCTATGCAGAGAATAGGTTGAAAATGGCTGAACATCGAATTATCTTAGAACCACCAGCTAGACTTTGCAAGTGTAGGCATAGTTTGTACATGCCAAGTAGCATGGATTCTTCTCACATGTCAAATTTAATAATAAAACATTTGAGGCAGGGGCTCAGCATGTAGCCCTGGCTGGCCTGGAACTTGCTGTGTGAATTAGGCCAGCCTGAACTTAAAGATCCACCAGCTTCTGCCTCCCAAGCTTGGGCTAAAGGCTTGTCCCATAATTCTCATCGATTATCCAAATTTTTAAAGTGTTTCAATATAAATGTAAAAATAACAAAACGTAGGTGTACAAAGATCATGGAACAATCAAATGTGTGGGGCCCAATGTAGGTGTTTGCCGTCAGACTAAATCAAGTTCTCTCAGAACTTCTCAATATCTGCCTGTAGAAAAAGAAAGAAGTCATAGTGGTCTCCTTCTGGCCACACAGACTCCATGTTGGTCTTTCTTAATGTAACTAAATATCTATATGCTAGAGGTTAGCCATAGAATGCAGACAGAAGATAGATTTATTTAACATATGCCTAGCTCATAGCATTGAGTAGAGTTGGGCTTAGAATAAACTTTAGGAGTAAGACATTGTCTAAATTGTATTAAGAGGATCAACAGAGAATTCTAACCTAGAATCATTCAATTGGAGTTTTCATGTTGCCACAGTTTTACCACTACATTGTTCTTGTCATTCTAGTCAAGTTTTATATTTGATTATAGAACAAATAAAACTCATTTGTTCGTAACTTTGTCATGTATTGAAATTTTAAGATAGCATGCTTTGCCTTTAAGTACAAAGTATGGTTTGATACCCATCAGTGGTTATATGTATATATACATTAATATATTAATCTACAATGTAGCTGTACACATGCATAAAACATTTTTCTTCTAGGAGATAATTGGGATAAAGGGAGATTTATTTATATACTGAACTTTTGCCTTAACATTAGAAGTAATGGGCTTTATTATGTCATTTTCATACTTGATGTGTCTTACTTTGTTCATATCTGGTTCCCTCCCCACTGTCTTCTCTTCTCCTCCTCTGACTGGTTCCCTTCCTTCCCCCAGCAGCCTCTTCTGTTCTTATCACATATATCCTATAACCCTCCATTTCACTTCCACTAAGATTTTTCTAGTGTTCCCTTTATAACTTCATAACTCATGTTTCCTTTATAACTTCATCACTCCTCTTCCCTAGTCCCCCTCATTGTAAACTAGGTTCTTCATATAAGAACAAAATATGAAATTTCTGAGTTTGGTTTATTTTACCTCACAATGATTTCAGTTCCATTCATTTTGCTGCATACATCACAATTCCATTTTTCTTTACCTGTTCAATACGTTTAATCCATTCATCTGTTGACGGCTATCTCGGCTGGTTTTTATTCCCTGGATATTGTGAATGAGATGACAATAAATATGGATGTGTAAGCATCTCCTTGGTGTGTTTCCCTGGAGTACTTGGTACATGTTTGAAGATTGTATAGCTGCGAACTTTGGTAGTTCTGGTTCTTCCATACCCATATCCACAAGCCCTGTTTTGTGGAGCAGGCCTTAAAGTCAATCAGCAAGTAATTGGCTATCCTTGTAACATCCATGCTTACTTGCTCTTGTAACTCTCAGGGTTCATAGGAATTGCATTTTCCCAGTGGCTAGAGATGCTGAACATTTTAAAAGGCCTCTCAGCTATTTGCTTTCCTTCCTTTGAGAATTCTGTTTTGTTCTGTGCCCCAGTTTTAATGGGGGTGTTTGTTTCAAGACTGTCAGATGTACAGCTGGCAAAGATGTAAGCTGTCTCTTTGTTCCTATGGTAGTGGCCCTTTGCTGTGCAGCTTTTTCGTGTCATTTGCCAATCGTTGGTCTGCACTACTGGGGTCCTGTCAGAAAATTCCTTCCTGTGCCTACGATTTGAAACATAGTTTCTACTCTGTTCACGAGCAGTTTCAGGGTATCAAGTGCTATGCTGAGGTCCTTAGTCCATTGGGAGTTGAGTTTGGTGCAGGGTAAATGATAAGGGTCAACTTTAACCCTTCTCCATGGAGCTCTCCAGTTCCATCAGTATCAGTTTGAAGATACTGTCTTTCTCACAATGTACACGGATGGCTTTCCTGTCCAAACTCAGGTGGCTGTGGGAGTGCAGGCTTAATTGGGGTCTTCAGTCTGTGCTGTCAATCAGTGTGTCTGTTTCTATGTTGGTACAATGCTATTTTCTGTAGTATAACTTCACATCTGGGCTGCGGGTAACCTCTGCAGTTTTTATCGCTCAGGATTATTTTCGCTATCCGTATCTTCAAGCACTAATATCCTCTTTTCCACTTGATCATTCGGTTGCCAGGCTTTCCACAGAGCTTTTTATTTGGCTTATTAAATTTTCCGTTTCACGTTTTATTTCAGTTCATTTTTATTTTTATTCAGAAATGCTCTTTACTAAATTGTTCTTTCATATCCTGATTTTTTTTCCTTGTGCCAGTCAGGAGATTGTGTTTTTGTGGTCTTCATACTGGCTTTTATGCATATCCTCTTTGAGTCAGGCTTGAGCATGTTTATAATTAATATTTTGAAACCATTAAATTGCCTTTCCAAGGGGAGATAAATATAGGAGTCCTTGTTTTTGGAGGAGACATTCTGTCTTGTTTATTTCTGGTATTTGTGCTTTGCAATGGGCTTTAGGTACCTGAAGTTAGGTCATGTTTTTCTTTTGTTGTTGTTTTTTGCTTTGTTTTGTGGTTTTTGGTATGGCTATTGCCCTACCTTTGCTGAGTAGACATTTGGATCTATGTTTGCTATTACCCCAAATTGTCAGATTATGGAACAGCTGGTGTTTCGAGTTCAGTTTTGGAGCTCCTAGGTGGTGGTCCATGAATGGGGTCCCAGATCACCCGAGGCTAGGGCTATGGCTTGCTTCTGAGTACAGAAACTTTCTATAGAGTTAGAATGTTCTCACTGCAGCAGGTTCCCAGAAATCTGTGGAAGGTTCAGTCAGTTCTGCTGGTGGTCCTAGGTAAAGGATTGGAGTCACTGTGGGTAGTTGGTGAGGTTTGTAAGGAGTGAGGTTCTCAAGACAGTGGGGTTTGAGCTGCAGCAGATGTGGGGATCCCTACCAGGGGGTTGTGCTCAGACACATGCTCTTCAGGTGACAAGGGTGGCATCAGGGCTTGAGTGGGGTCTCTACCTGAGGTGTTCAAGGAACCTAGCCTTGAGGTGACGGGGTGGAGTTGTGTTGGGAGTGGGGTTCCTATCTAGGGTGGATGTTACAATGCTGTTTTCTTTTGCATTTCCCTGATGGCTAAGGAGGTTGAACACTTTCTCAAGTATTTATTAACCAGTTCCTCTTTTGAGTGGTGTCCATTCAATTGTTGACTTATTGTTTGGATGGCTTTCTTGGTGTTTAGTTTTTAGAGTTCTTTGTATAGTCTAGATATTCCCAGTCTTTGTGGAGTTGGAAAATATTTTTTTCCATTCTGTGGTCTGTATCTTCACCCTGGAACTTGTTTCCTTTGCTGTGTAGGGGTTTTTAACTTCATGTAGTTTTTTTCCCTCCTATCAATTCTTGTGATTATTTTCTTTGTTGATGGTATTCTTTTAGCAAGCCTTGCTTATGCCACCATCTATCTCTACTTGTTTTACCTGTGTTTTCCATCAGCAATATAAAAATTCAGGTCTTTGACCCATTTTAAATTGATTACTGTATAGTATAAGAGGCAGGGATTTTGTCTTGTTCTGCCATATATAGAAATCTAGTTTTTTCCCAACATTATTTGTTAAGGAGGATATTTTTTCCCCCAAGGGTTGTTTTTTTACATCTCTGTAGAAAATTAGGTGGCTGTAGACATTTAGGTCCCCTAATTATCTCGTTGATTTACACGCCTGTATTTGTGCCAGTTCTTTGCTGGTTTTGTTGTATGGCTCTGTTATATAATTTGATATCTGGAATTATACTTTTTCTACTATGATTGTTTTGCCTATCTTGGTTCTTTTATGCTTCCATATGAATTTTAGGATTGTTTTTGCTAGTCTGAGAAGAATGCCATTGGGTTTTGTTAGGGATTGTACTAGATGTGTAGATTGTCTTCAATAATGCAGCCACTTTCACAGTAGTAAGTCTGCTAGTCCATAGGCAAGCAAAGTCTTCCTGTTGTCTAATGTCTTCTGTTCCTTTCTTTGCTGCTTCCAAAACTTCACTTTAAGCCAGATTTATGTAGTGGCGCACACCTTTAATAACAACGCTTGGGAGAAGCAGCTCTCTAAATTAAGTCCAGCCTGAGCTACAGAGTAAGACCCTTTTAACACACACACACACTAAAACAAACAAACAAATAAAACCACTTTATTTTAGAAGTCCCCATCTCCTTGGCTAACCCTAGGTGTTTTGTTTTTATTTTGAAGCTATCGTGAATGAGATGTTCCCCACCCCGTGTGTTCCTTTTGGGGAAGTTCATTATTGATATACATAGAACCTAATATTTTGGTGTGTTGATTTTGTATCCTGCTACTTTGTTGAAAGCATTTACCAAGTCTTAAAGGTTTCTTTGTGGAGTTTTAAAAAAAAAAATGGTTCTTTAAATACAAGATCATGTTGCCTGCAAATCAGAGTAACTTAACTCTTCTTTCTTTCCTGTTTGGATCCCTTTACATCATTCTCTGGTCTTTACTGCTCTGGCTAAGAATTAGACCACCACATTGAATAGAAATTGAAAAAGTGAATACCTTGAATTCATTCCAGATTTTAGAGGAAATACTCTGTGTCTTCCCACTTAGTATAATGTTGGCTGTAAGTTTGTCTTATATAGCTTTTCTTTTGTTGAGGTATGGTCCTTCCATTTCTAGTTTCTTCAAGGCTTTTGCCATGAAAGAATGTTGACCTCGTTAAAGGCCTTTTCTGCATCTATTGAGTTGATGATGTAATTCTGTCCTCAAATCTGTTTTGTGCTGAATTATATACATCCTGATTTGCATTTGTTGAGCCAATGTTGTGTTCCTGGCATGAAATCAACTTGGTCTTGTTGATGTGTTCTTGAATTTGGTTTGTCAGAATTTTGTTGAGAATTCTTCGCTCTATGCTCATCAGGGAAACTAGTCTGTAGTTTTCTTTCTCTGTTGTGCCCTTATACCCTTTTGTTATTAGGGTATTCGTTGCCTTTGTAGGATGAGCTTGGTAATGTTCCTTTCTTTTCTATTTTATGGCACAGTTTTAGAAGCACTGATGTTGGCTTTTCTTTGAAGGTTTGGTAGGAGTTGATAATAAGCCCATCTGGTCCTGGGCTTGTCTTTGTTGGGAGACATTTTGTTACTGCTTCAATCTCATTGGTTGTTATGTCTGCTTTTTTTTTTTATCTTCTTGACTTAATTTTGTACATCATATTATATGTCTATAAATTTAACTATTTTTCTTAAATTTACCAAGAATAGAAGTTCTCAAATTACTTTTAATGATTCTCATTATTTTACTGAAATCTGTAGTAATTTGTCCTATTTCATCCTAATTTTATTTGTGTCTTATTTTTGTTTTGGTAAATTTAGTGAAGGTTTATCCATCTTATTTTTGTTATTGTTCTTAAACCATTCTTCATTTTACTGATTCTACATATTTTTTTTTCTTTTCATTGCCATTTCATTAGTTTTTGTTATACTGTCTTGGGGTTTGCATTGTTCTGATTTTTCAAGACCTTGGTGACACATCATTGGGTTTTTTGAGTTTCTTTTATTTGTTAATGTAAGCACTCACAGTTATGGCATTTCCACCGAGAACTGCCTCTCCATATCCCGGATGTAAAAGTTAACTTTTGCTTTCATTTTCAAATGATTTTCAGAGCTTTAAATTTGTCTTCTTGATTTTTTTTTTTAAAGGGCTGATTGGTCATTCAAGAGTATGTTGTTTAGGACTTGGGATGTGGCTCAGTCAGTAGAGGGCTTGCCTAGCAGTCACTCTGGCTTTGGTTCTCAGCAGTGAGTAATCCAGGTATCCACAGCTGTAATCTCAGTGCTCAGAGGCAGAGTGGGAGCAAAGTCAGAACTACAAGGCTGCACCGTGAACTTGACCCTTGATGGCCAGCCTGCAGAGGCAGGGAAGAAGAGATGGGAAGGGAGGGAGGAGAGGGTAAGAAGAAAGGAAGAGAGAAAGGAGAGAGGGATTTTTATGTGCTTGTGTGGGTTTTGTTTTTCTTACTGTTGTTTTCTATTTTTCATTGGACTATTATCTAATAAGAAACAAATTCTTTCAACTTTTTAGTGTTTGTAGCCTCCACTGTGGTCTTTTTAGAGATTTCATGGACTCCTGAGTAAAGCGTGTATTCTGCTTCTGTTGCACGAACTATTCTGTATTATCTGTTAAGTTCATCTGACTCGTGGTGTGCTTTAACACTGAATCTTCTTTGTTGATAGTCATCTTAGATGATCTATCCAGGGATGGAGTGGGTTATTGAAATCACTCAACACTGTATCATCATCTATGACTTTTTTGTTTTGTTTTATGAAATTAGGGGACCCCCTGTTTTGTCATATATATTTATGCTTATAATATCTTCTTGATTAATAATTCCACATTACACATTATTAATCTTTATCTCTTCTAATTTTGATTGGAAATCTGCTTTATCATATCAGAATAGCCATACCAGCTTTTGATTTTCATTTGCATGTTAAATTGACTTCAGCTCTTTGATTCTCGGTCTGTGGGTGTCTTTATCATTGAGGTGTGTTTCTTAGAGACAAGAGAAGTTTTGGTATATATATATTTTATCTAGTCATCCAGTCTGTATCTCTTTATTAGGTTAGTTGGCCAGTTACATTTCAGGTTATTATTAGGAGATATTTGCTAATCCCTCTACCACTTTTGTTAGTTGTTAGTCTAACTGGTTATTGTTGGTTCTCCCTTGTTTACCGATTTCTCTCGTGAGTTAATTCTTTCCTGTGGTTTCTCCCCCCTCTGCACATAACATTCCTTTTAAGTCTCCTCTGTGGTTTTGGCTTAAAGATCAGAACTGCTTTGGTTTGTGCTTGCCTTGAGATGTACTTACTTCTCTTGGCAACCTTAAAACAGCTCTAGATATATCAACCAGCAATTCTTTACTTTCAGGGATTGAAAGATATCATCCATGCTCTCTTGGCTTGTAGGGTTGCTGGAGAGGTCTGATGTTAGTCTGATGTTCCTGCCTTTGTAGGTGAGTTCTTATTTTCCCCATACAGCTTTTAATTGCTTCTTTGCCTTGTGTTTGCTGTAAAATGTCCTGGAGTTCTTCTCTGGTCATGTCTGTTTTGAGTTTTTAATGCCTGTGTTATTGCATGTCTGTCTCTTTCTCTAGATTTGGGACAATTTCTGTTTCTTTGAATACCCATACTCCAAGCCTTTAGTGTTTATCTCAATGCTTTTTTGTTGTTGTTTTCTATTCTGGGGATTCTTGATTGTGTCCCAAAGTTCTTAGCCATTACCATTCTGGTTAATTTTTTTTTCTGTTTATGTTTGAATGTAGTGTTTTGTCAACCTTGTTCTGTATCTTTTTTTTTTTTCCTTTTTGGCTTGGGTGAAGATTTCTATTGTGTTTTTTACTTGATTCCTTGGATTTTGTACTTTCATCATTTGTAGGTTTTTTTCTCTCCATATCTCAGCTTTCTTGATGAAGTTTTCTTCTATGTTGACTTTTTTCTTCTTTCTTTCTTCCTTCCTTCCTTTCTTTCTTTCTTTCCTCCTTCCTTCCTTTTTAAAAAACATATATTCCTATTTTCTTGTCCACTTTGCTGACTTCTCCCCCTGTTGCTTTCTTTTCCAGGTTTTGGGATGAATTATCTTGTGTTCTCTCTTACCAAAAACAAAACAAAACAAAACCAAAAAAACCTCAATCATCATCTAGCATTTTATCAGTTTCCAAACCTTTGAGTTCAGCAGTTGCTAAATTATAGTCTTCTGTGGAATCATGCAGCCTTTTCATGGTTTTGCAGCTGTGCCTTTTTATGTTTTTTTTTTTTTTATTTTTGTGTGTTTTTTTTCTTTGTTGCAGTGTGCACATCCTGTTGGTTTGGATATCACTTGCATTGTAGGGATGTTATTTTATAAAGCAACCTATTCTTGAGAGCTCAATTCCCAGCACCACACAGAAAAATAAAACTGTTGTAACAGTAGAAACAACATACCATATATGATATGGAAATACTCTTAACATTAATGATAGCTCACCAATATATCACCAAGTAGACCATATATAAGCTAGTTGTGGTATGCAGCTTTTAATCCCAGCACTTGGGAGGCAGAGGCAGGTGGATCTCTGTGAGTTTGACGCTAGTCTGGTCTACAGAGTGAGTTCCAGGACTGTCAGGGTTATGAAGAGAGACCCTGTCTAAGAAAACACACACACACATACACACACACATGATCATGAAGCTGAAAGTAGCAAAAACCATGGTAGACAGTGCTATAGGTTTAACGCTACCGAGTGTGTAAGTAGTAATGAAGTGGAGGAGAGACAGGCAGAGGATAGAGCCAGAGGCAGCAAGATGAAATAAAAGAGCAAGAAGATGAGAGTGGAGGGAAATTGTTGTTAAAGGACTAAAGGGCAAGAGATTGGGGGAGGAGAAAACAAGGATTTCTTAATAATGCATAAGTTCAAAACAGACTTAGATAAGTGCAAGGGGAGTGAACACCATGAATATTTAAGGGCTGTCAAGATGGCTCAGTGGGGAAAGACGCTTGCGTCCAACCCCGACGACCTGAGTTTCACCCCAAGAACCCACATGGGATGAACAGACTGCTGCAAACTGTTGTGACCTCCACATGTGCCATGTGTGAATGAGAACATGTGCTCGTAAATATAATATGTAAATTTTATAACTTAAAAACAAGAAAAATAATATAAAGTAAAAATACTATTAAATACAGAGCGGGGAAGGGAGGAACTAGAACAAAACCAGATATAAGGAGACCAAAGGAAGAACAAAATAGTGTTCAGTAATTGAAAGATGCATAAAGATGATCTTTTAATCATAAAGTAAATATCTCTTCATTTATTAAAAATATTTATCATAAAATAAAAATAGGTAAGTGTGTGAAGGGGAATAATAAAAACATTTAAAGAATACAGTACAAATAAAAGCCCTGCTATCGTGAACCACAGAAGGAAGCATGGCCAGTAAGACAGGTAAAGAGCCTGCTGTCCAATCTGAGGCCCAGAACCCACGTGATGTAAGGAGAGACCGCATTCCCGCAAGCTGTCTTGTGGCTCACTTTTACATAGGTGCTGAGGTCCACGTACCCTCCCTCACACAAGTAAATAAAATATATAGTTTTTGACTGATAAAAGAAATCCCAAAGGTGAAGAAAAGGTGTGGTGTTGGAGCATGTTTCTGGGGCGTTGAAAACCGGAGACAGCCATGTCTTAAATGCATGGAGTAGGGGGCTGTTGCCTTGTGGACTTGTGTTTCGGTTGCCGAGTCTGTATGGTCCAAGTGTATGGCGTCTGACAGAGCTGACTTTTTCTTGTCAGTCTTCCTTACTTGCCAGGAGTCTCTGGCGTCTCTACTTAGCTTTGCAGTGAGCAGCAGTGCTGAGGTTGGCACAGGGGAAGCCTGTCTTTCTACATTCAAAATCTCCTGTTCATCATCCTGCTGGAGGTTTGCAGCTGGTCGTATCAACTACACCTCTGGAACTTCAGAGTTCTCCAACTTTCTAGCAGCGAAGGGAAGAATTTAATTCATTTACTGGCCTCATATTCAGAACCATTCATTCCAAGGTTATTCTCAATCCAAGATATCTGTTTCAAGCCACCCAGGGAGAGGGGATCTCTTTCTGTATACATCGTAGCATGAGCCAAGCCTCATGTGGCCAACCCCCTTTGGCCTGTCAGTGTCTATCCATCCTGCTCTTCTCGGCTGCTTCTCTGGGCCTTCCCTCATCCAGGGCCTATGTCAGGCCAAACTGAGGTTCGCTGACCTGCCGCTGTTCCTCGGGGTAGCTCAGTATTTAGCAATAGATCCTATCTCAGTGTAGTGTGACAGAATGATTTTTCTCTGCCACTGATCTGACTGCTCACGGAATCGCTAGCTCATTAAAGCCTGGGATTGGCGGACTGAGGGCCCAGCCTGAGGGTAGGATTGCCTGTCTTTCTCCTGCTTACCTTTTGAAAATAATTTCTGGGTCCCTCGCCGGCCAGTCAGGGAACTGAGGAGCTGACGCTATGTTCAGCTTACTTCTCTGTGTTGCTTCTCCCCCTCCCTCTCTTGACATCCTTTGTGGATTTCTGGTGTGTTTCTGTCTACAGTAATGTTGATTTTCCCTTATGCTAGCTGTCTCTTTCACCTGCTCATATAGAGGCAGCCTGTACTACCATTTTACCAAGAAGACCCCAAGAGATATGTTTTAAAGAAAGTATATGGTTTGAGTTAATTTGGGGGAAAAATCTACAATTATATTTACTTTGAAATTTTCACATTAATAACTAAAAATAACTGTAGCAAATGTGTATTGAAATAACTGTGAAAGTCCAGAAATTCAAAAGAAATTCACTTTTCTGGTTTATTTACAAAAGTAACCTCAGAAACCCCGCCTCACTTTGCTCAGTCATGGGTTTTAGAGCTGTCTGGTCCCAAGAAAGCAAGAGGCTTGTCCTGTCTTGTCTTCTTTTTATGGGTAAAGCCTCTGAGGCTTGGATGAGGTCACCTGTGACTTGGTTCTCAGAGCCACAACAGAGCATCATGCTTCATGCCTCATCCCTGTCCCCCGCTCTCTCCACTCTGAGGTCCCATTTGAATCCTTGTCGCCGGCCTAAATAACTCCATTACATCCAAGCCTTCAGTTAGCTACTGTTCCCTACTGAAGTTTAGCCTTCCCGGATATATTAATACACATTGGGCTTCACTCCACCCTCTCCTTTAAGTTCCTGATAAGTTCTTTTCAGTTTTGCATGGGAAATGGTGTGAGGGGGTGTGAAAACTGGTGTGAACACAGAACAAGCTTGAGCTTCCCTGAGCCTATCCCCTTGTTGGTCACTGTTGTACTGAGAATGTCCTCAGGCCTCTTCTTTTTCCTTCCAGATCATGTGTACCCCACGGGGCAGGGATAGGTTTACCACCCCATCCTTCATCCAGCGGGATCCGTTCAGTCGTTTCCAGCCCACCTACCCCTACGTGCAGCACGAGATTGACTTGCCTCCTACCATCTCCCTGTCAGATGGGGAAGAGCCGCCTCCTTACCAGGGACCCTGCACCCTACAGCTCCGGGACCCAGAGCAGCAGATGGAACTCAACCGAGAGTCCGTGAGGGCCCCACCCAACCGAACCGTGTTTGACAGTGACTTGATAGACATTTCTATGTACAACGGGGGACCATGCCCACCAAGCAGCCACTCGGGCATCAGTGCAGCTACCTGTAGCAGTAACGGGAGGATGGAGGGGCCACCCCCTACCTACAGCGAGGTGATGGGCCACTACCCAGGCACCTCATTCTTCCATCACCAGCATAGCAACGCACACAGGGGCAGCAGACCACAGTTTCAGTCGAACAACTCAGAGGGCACAATAGTACCCATCAAGGGCAAAGACAGGAAGCCTGGGAACCTGGTCTGAGTCCCTTCAGAGCGCACTTTGCTAGGAGAGAGAAACCTCGGCAGGGAGAGAGAGGCCCGCTGGCCCCCCTGCCACAGTGTTGTCCGGCTTTACGTCGTACAGCTGAGTAAAACCAAATGTGCAAACACGGTCTTCGTTTCTGATTCCTATCCTGGGAATTGCATGCAAACAAGACTGAGACAATACAAACCTGCATCGGTTTGGCCACAAACAGTGTTCATCTTGGGGGCAGGGGTGGAGACGGGGCTAGAGATGGTATGAGCTTGGCAAAGGGCGTACCAAGGAACCCGAGGAGGCTTGGAAGACTTCATGAAAGTAAGACCCATAAAGGTATTTTTGACCTATTTAATTCCAAAAGGAGACTGCAGATAAATGAGGCCAGAATGGCCTGTTTTTTTTATAATTAACTGAATAAAGAAGGAAGAATTATTATATATTATCACGGGGAAGAATCAGTCAGTTTGCTTTTTCTCCAAAGGTGTGAAACTTTTATTTTGTTTTAAAAATATGAGTCAAAACTCCTGTTTTGTGTGCCAAGGTATAAAGTGGATAGAGGAGCGAGAGGAAATAATTTCTGTTGATGGTATGCTTTAAGAG
The DNA here is from genome assembly GCF_000317375.1 of Microtus ochrogaster. Lineage (NCBI taxonomy): Eukaryota > Metazoa > Chordata > Mammalia > Rodentia > Cricetidae > Microtus > Microtus ochrogaster. The sequence goes on from NC_022020.1 coordinate 53,492,658, forward strand.
TTGCACTATCGTAATGTTTAAAATATGGACGAGGGAACCTATGTTGTGTGAAGGTCTGTATGTTGTCTTGTCACTTATGGGTGGCTATTATACCCAAGGAACATCCTTGAGAGTCCTACAGAGTCATACGAGAAAGGGTTTGGGGAATGTGCCCTGGTGTTTACTGAGTTCCACGCATTTAACAAGGGGCATGCTGCAAGGATCTGCAGCCAGCAGTGCACTACTGCAGTTATTTGGAGAGGCAGGTGGAAACACCTGCACTGCGCATCAAGTGTCATACAGAGCTAGCCTTATTCCCAGCAGCGTCAGCAATTTAGACTGTTTTCACTGTAGCATGAAGTATATTCAGATACATACCTTATTTTATGCAATAAATTGTTTAAAATGCAAGATGGTTATTTTGTGTACTGCTGAACTATGTGGCCTCTCCCATCCTAGGCAGCTCTGTTGAGTTCTGCAAGGGTATTCTGTTCAGCACCCGGCACCAGCAGTCGCCCCCAAGCCCACTTGGTTGTCTAAATGCCATACTGGTGATGGTTCCTTGCGCTTACTATGCCTCTGGGCCTGACACAGGGACAGATTTGGCATAATAAGCCATTACATATCACCAGTGTTGCATGGTAGAGGAACCGGTGCTGGTGCAGACTCACCTCTGTGTAGCCGGTCTTTGTACTGTGGTCGGTTAGTAAACAGGTGGTGGGTGAGGACAAGGCATGGCAGGTAGAATTACAGCTGGAAAATGAAGTCAGTTTACTGTTTCTAATATTTCTAAACATTCTTGTGCACAATGAAGGACCCCAGCGACTTTCTTCTGCAGATGTAAGAGCTGTCCCTGTAACGGCACCACGGTGGGCTCATATGCAGTGGCAGGCTTTCCGGTGGTCAGACCTCTGCATGGAACAGGAATGCAGATGCAGAGGCAGGTTGACACCAAATAAGTGTGTGTGACTGTATGTGTGCCTGTTATTATTTTCAGAGGTGACTATGGGAAGTAATGCTACTCTTACCTGAGAACTAGAGATTGTTTGAGGCCCCCAGTCCTGTCTGACCCCAGGCGGCTCATTTCTGCTGATCTCGGTAGGTAGGCCCCTGGGTTGGTCTGAGACTTGTAATCTCTGTGGGATTTACCCATTTCACACAGTAGCATCCAAAGGAATACTCACAGTCAAAAGGAGAGAGAACAGATAGGCAACAGTTGTCAGTTCATGCTTGAACACTGCTTGGAAGGATGTACACATGAAGGTCTCTGGGACTCTGGAGTTGCTTTTCTGTCTTGTCTGGTGACATTCAGTGGCCTCTCAGGCTACAGGTTAACTGGGCCAAAGATGACCTTTTCCATTTGTTTGAAGTTTCTGGCTCCTGGTGACCGGTGCCTTCAGACTGTGCTTGGATGGGGCCCTGAGATTCGATGGCAGAGGAAAAAGTAGGTGTCCTTGCTGGGATCTCACTGGTAGAGGACTTGGCATGGATGACAGCCAGGGGAAGGTGAGGTTATGGCTCTGCCATTCCAAATCCTAACTGTAGTTTTGGTGAAGCTGGCAATCCCACCCTTTGGTTTCAGCTCCAAATAGCTTCTCAATCCTTATTTAGTCTTACTTTTCTGCCAACCGTGAGAAAGAGCTAAGATCAGAGACTTGTAAATTCCTCTGGAGCTTGGCAAGCATATGGAGATTTTGTAGATGCCAACAGATGCTGACGAAACACTGGGTACCCTAGAGGACTGCCTTTTTAGTGCACACACACACACACACACACACACACACACCACCTGTGACTTTGAAGTCTTTGAGGCTGGGCCTCTTTAAGGAATTAGTTTAAAAGTCAAAGCTAAGGCCATAAAAATGAACGAGGACATTTCTCTCAGCCCAGGGAGATTTTAGACAGTAGCCTTCTGGTTTACAGCTCATGCCATGCTGTCTCCTGGCTCCAAGGTAAGGACAAAGTAACAACTGTGAAGACACAGCTCAGAGTGGGGGCTGTTGTCTTTCAAAAAGCAGAGAACCCAAGGGTTCAGTTTAGAAAGCAGTGAGTTTAGGCAATTGACAATAGGTTATAATGATTATTCCCATGAGGCACTGAAGGAAATTGTTTGCATGGTTAGAAGGAGCAGTCCTGGGCACACTGCTCTGCCTTATCTGTTGGCTCGTGGATTTCCAGGGATATGAAACACAAGACCTACAAACCCATCTACTGGAATTCATTCTTTTAGCCTGCATTTGCTTTTTCAGAAACTCTATAAACATTGAAACAATATTTAAGAGATTGTGAAGCCGACTCATCCAATTGTTTACTGCCCTCTCCGATGCCTTCTCCACCAGACACACACCTAGCCCACGAGAGATCACAGCATGGCAGTGACCAAAGCTTACAGGTGCACTGTGAGAATTACACTTTTCCTTAGTAATTTTTAGCTCCAACTCAAGAGCCAAGGATGAGGAGCCAAACTGGGATAGATGCCTCTTCACACAGACATGGGAATTGGGTACAAAAAGAGTATTATTAATATTTTGAAATTCTAAGGTAGTTCCATTTGCTCTTCATCTTCATTGGGATCAAAAGGAAGTACGTTCAGAAAGCTGCCTTGATCTAGAAGAATCTATTCATCTACCTGCCTTTTTCCCAGGTGGTTTTACATCTCTTATCCAACTGCTCCTTTCTAGAAAGACTCCTAGAGTAAGCCTTTTAGATGCCCTCAAGCATCTTACCGAGGAAGTCCATGTGGCCTCTCTAGGTCCTGCCGACACTGCTGGAGACAGAGCGTGGCCATTCCTGGATTCCAGTTGGGCTTTGGAGACACAGTGCTGTGGATGTGCTTGTAGAGTTTGCTCAGAATGGCAACTCTATACCTCTGAAAAATCTCACCAGTCAGGATGAGCAGAACAAAGAATACTTGCTTTCTGTTACCGTTTTGTTTTTCTCCCATGCCAGTCACCCATCCAGACTTGCTTGCACCCTAAAATCCCGTGCAGCTTCATGGTTTCCTTAGATTGTACTGATTCCAACAAACCCTGTTGTGTGGCTGCCAGGAGCTGTTCAGAGTCCTTGGAGATGTGGACAAATCACGATAGCATTCTCAGTCTCCCATAGTCATAGGTTTTAGGAATAAAGATGTCATTTGATAGCTGGCTCTGCCAGCTGGATGTAGCACAAGGTTAGTATCAGAGCACAGGGACATATTGCTGAGCAAGGAACTTCTTCCCATACCCATCTTGGTCCCTAGGTGGGCTGGAGACAGTGTAACATGACAAGGTTAGGCTGGACAGTGATGCAGCTGCACACACCCTCTGGGGCCCTAGCTCTGTACGTCCATCTGGAAGCAGCTGAGGTGCCTTGTGTTCTGCTATCAGATGTAGGACCCCAGCCCCAGTGTGCAATGCTCACCTTTGCTGTGCCTCTCTTGAAATGGTGCTTCAACTGTTTGCTTTCATTTGTAAGGTGCTGTATATACGTTGAACATATGCAAATACTCTACCCAATGGGTAGAACAAGAAACCAATACTGTAATATATTGTATAGATACCAGTTTTACCAGAAATGGCATAATACTTAAGAATGCCTATGTACTCCATCTTTTGTAAGGACACTTGCAAATGATTACATAAAGTCTATGTAGTTTATTTTCCTATGAAATATATTAACACCACGGGATGGAGTCTGGACAGCAGGCAGCAGTTTATGACCAGCACATACATGGGAAATGAGTTGTACCTCTGCTCTGAAACTTCAGTAGTCTCTAAGATGTTTTTAATCCCTTTAGAAATGGACCAGTTTGGTTCTTTTAGTCAGGGGGAAAGCTGTATTTCCGCTTGCTCTCTGTGCAGGCCTTCTCTCTCACTGCAGTACCAGCTGCCAGGCCTCACTGGGATGTGCAAACCTTTGAAGAAGACACACATGGTGTCAAAAAACGAGTAACCTGCAGCGGAGGCAATTTAGCCTCAGAGCACTTGTGACCCTTTGTGTCCCATGTTTCTCTGTGCCTTGTCTTGTAAATGGAAGCAATGAAGCCAATGGACTGTCTGGAATTTGTAGGGAGAGAGTGCCTCAGAAAACAGACCCATCAGGAAAGATGATTAGGGTAGGGGAAATGTTTTGGGTTGTCAATCAGCTGAGAACAGACAGACTTGTAAGTGCATTCCTATTGTATTCTGTAGTCCTGATCCCTCAGTTAGGTTACATGTTAGACTGCACGTAAAGTCACACTTCTCTCTTCCAGCTCCAGTTTAGTCTTTAGCATCCAACTGTGGCTTTGGCATTTTTAAGTTTCTTCCTTTGTCTCCCCCCACCCTCCCCATCCCCTCTCAAGCAAAAAAGCCTTGGTGTCCATTAAAGCCAGCATGGGTATGAAGTGTTAACAGTGATCGTGGAATGCTGCCGTCCAGTCTAATCCAGTGTCTCACTAATGATGTCTGGGGAATTCCGGGCTTTTTATTTTTTCTGTGGTATGAGCTCTGACTTTGAAAGTCAGAGACAGAATTATCCCCAATCAGGGAAAAAAAAAATGCTCTAAGCTATTACTACTTATTCTGAATGTGCAACTCTTAGTGCCAATTCGGTCCTTTTTAACAGCTCCCTGCAAGAGCTGGGTAAAAATGTCAATAGATCCGTCCTAAGTCCCATTCAAGTCCAAGTCAGTGTCTCTGTCTACTGCAGGGTTCACCCTCAGGATCCCTGGGGTCAAGATCCAAGGCTCCATTACTGTCAGAAAATGAGCACTACTGAACATGGGAATGTTCTAGACTCAGTAGTAAGATGCATGACCAACTCGGTTCTGCAGACCCGGCCCTGGCTGGGGATCCCTTTCAATGATGCTGCTTCTATCAGATGCACTTGCCTTTCAAAAATCTCAATTCCAATTAATATCCTTGTTGAGTTTAAAGTTGTTTTAAAATATATACACTATCCACAACACTTAGTTCACTTAATTTTTATTATAAAGTAATCTAAAAAAGTGCAACTGTATTTGCATCTTCCGATCTTTGTGAGCTATGATAATCAGAAGTCAAAGTCCTTTTGTGTTTAAACAACCATGCGCTTACTCTTTAACTAACTCCTGGTTATATAAGGGAAATGGTTCGCAACTGTCATCCGCCTGCATCTTTTGCTCAGGTGGGGATACAGTCTAGACCTCAGGTCTCTAACTGCAATACTTTTGATGAAAGACGTTGCACAAGTGCTGTTTGTTAGCGATGAAATCAGGTTTCTGCTTGTTCCTAATGCCATGATCAAATCATAGCACAAACTCATTAAAAATAATAAGTGACAAATACCTGTTCCCTGGGATTTTGTTTGTTTACCTTTCAGCTACGACATACAAATAGACAACTGATGTATGATCAGTCTCAGAAAAATACTTTCTTTTTTGTGGAGTTGGAGATGGGACCCAGGAAAAAGTTCTTCTTTGGGCTATACCCCAGCCCAAAGGATACTGCTGCTCATTCTCTAGTTATTGACTCAAGAAAACCATTTGTGTGCGCACACACACATGTACGCATGTGCCACAGCTGGTGTGTGGTGAGGACCACCTGTTCGAGTCAGTGCTCTCTGTCATCAGGTAAGTTCCCAGAATGCAGTTAAACTGCCAAGCTTGGCAGTGACATTTTAAATCCCGAGCTCACTGGTTGGTGGCTGACTTTTTAAAAGGATTTCCTAGGGTTCTATAAACCTGAGTAGATGACATCACAGAATTCTCAATTCTGAGTTCTAACATGGGACATTCAGAATTGGTTCCTGAGAACTTCTAACCCCACAGGGGCTTTGGATGGCGGTCACACAAAGCCAGTCACACAGCAAGCTAAGTAGGTCTGACAACAAATACTTAATCCCTGACATTGGAGACCTTCAGCTGTTATATGACCTGCATAGAGAGGAGCGCATTTTATCTGTGCCAAGTAAGTGTATATAGATTCTAGATGACACATGTATGCATAAACACCACATAACCTACCAAACAGTGAGGATAAGTGAATTTAGCATGATAATAGATTTATTTTTTCCATTTCTGTAAATTTGCAATAAACAAATAGAAACAATTTCAAAGTCTTACTGGAATAATTGCGTGGGCCCAAATTCTAGTCCACTTCAGATTCAGAGTGAAGTTTTTTTTGATGAGGGGACTCTTATTCTTAGTCACTAGCAGACCACACTGTGCTCTCAGAGAATTCCCAGTTCAGCAGCTCAGTAGAGGCTGTCCCCAGAGCTCCCAAACCTAACAGCAAGCAGTGTGAGCAAAGGAAGAGAGGTGCCAGGCTCTCCTGCCCCTCTGCCACTGGTACTGACCACCTCAGTACTAGCAGATTTGAGTTCCTCTCAAAGTCCAGCCCAGGTTCTCAAGAGTTGCTTCAGGAGAAGCAGGAGGACATCAAGAGGCATTGCTAAGCAACAGCAGGAAGGTTGAACCCTTGAAGAGCATGAGGCTGGGACTCCAGTTTACAATGGAAGAGTGTCTCGTGGGACTACCTTCCGCCCAGGTCCCCTGGCTGAGGACCTAACAAGCTTTGAAGGCTTCTGGTAAGGCCTGATGCAGAAAACAAGGACTTTTCAGACAGCAGCTCACCCTGGGCCTTCTGAGTGAACATGCTACTTAAAACAGGTTAGATTTCCCTCACTTTACAGTTTTGATCTGTTTGGCTTACACAGATTCTAATTAAAATGTTTAAACATTTGCTACATATGGTAAAGAGCAGCTCAGACCTTGGGCCCAGCAGCCTTCAGACAGTTCGAGAGCTCACCTCTGGTAATTAATGTCCCTGGCTGGAGGTAGTTCCAAACTCGTATCTATAGAGCACGTGCAATTGTTTCAGCCAAGCAGAGCTAAGGAAGAGACAGCAGCCCACCACACCCTCAAGTGTCCACATGAGGTGGCAGCTGCTAGCCAAAGAGGTCCTATTGTTCTTGCTGTCCACTTGAAGATATGGGCACATTAACCACACACTGTCTTCTCCATGCAGGTCCTGTGGAGGCTGTCCCTGCACACAAGGCACACATCTGCCAAGGCAGTGAAGAACACACAAGCTTTGCTGCACAGCTGTGTGGAAGGACCTGGAGTTTTGTTTTCATTTTATGGTACTGAGACTACTTCATAGGAAATCTTCCCTCTGGCCAAATGAATCGTGAGCTTTAACCTTCCTTTTCAAGGGACTCAGGGCAAGCACTCAATTTTGGTGAAACCTTGCATTTCCTAAGGATATCTTAAACTCCACTGCACCAAAATTTTCCATAAATAGAAGTTTCTGATGGCTTCAGATCTTCTAGAAACTGGCAACAATTAAATGGAAAAATTAGTCTCAGCGGCTTTCAAGTATGGCACTGTCTAATACTATACATGGATGGGAGGAAGGAAAAGGAGACAATCTGAGAATCTTGAGGCCAAGTGGTCCCTGATATATGAAATATTTAACATTACTATTTATACTTAATATATAAAATCTAGACTTGAGGTTTTTCTTCATTACTTTTAAATGTGGTAATTAGGAAAAGGCAAAAGATATTATATGACCAGAAGAGAAACTAGTTTCAAGTATGGATTCAGTTGTGTGAAAATTGCAACCTGAATGCTTTGCTAAGGCCAACTTCACTAGATGGTAATGGAGGACAGAATGAGACTGGACCTTTAGCTTCCCCACCCCAGCCCAGCCCAGCCCAGCCAAAACTAAAGGGGAAAAACGAAGGGATAAGGCCACAAAATAGTTTCTATCTCCCTTTCTGATCACTCTAAAAAGAGGATGACCAGAGTAGAGTCTAAAGGAAGTCACGTTACAAGGTTAACAGCCAAAAGCTGAATGGTATCAGCAGAAGAGCCAGGCTATACATTACTGGCAAATGTGATGAACTGGCTTGACTTTTATTTCCTTTAAGTCCAAGAGCATGGCCTGGCATACTTAAGTACCTGCCACAGGGGAAAGGGACCACATGAGTAATGCCTGACTGAACTTCAGAAGCACAGGTCTTTGGTTTTTTCTTAACCAAAACATGGCTTCAATGTCCTAACATGACTCATCAGTGTTAAATTCCACAGTTCTCTAAGCCTTGGGTTTGAATTATTATCAGTGGTAAAAACAAAGGTAAAAGCTAACAATCTTAAAAACAAAACAGTGCAATTAGTGAATAGCTTGCTCAACAATACCGCATTAGATCTGTGGACATACTTGACAGTATTTTTTACTTTGGGAGCGATGCATACCTGTTTGTTACTGGTCAGAAGAATACAGAGTACACAAGCTCCCATAACCTGACTTTGCCTCACCAAGGAAACAGAATAATGTACTTGTTGCCTGAGGTCTTGGGCAGCAGAGCCCAACCACACTGCCACGGCCAAATACCAAGCAGGTAAGGACACCCAGCACCCATGGATGAGAGAAACAGCGACAGTGACAACCTGGATACCACAGTAAGAATCCTGAGGAGGTATGGACTTAAATGAGTAAAAACACGCTTGTCATAAAATCTCCAGTCTAACACTCAGAGGCGCAAACAAGGCAACAGCTAAACTATGTTCATGTATGAACATTGCTGCCCTTCCTAAAATCAAATCCAGGATTAAGAGCTAACATTTAATTAGAAATGGATGATACAGAATTGCCGTTTTGTGGAGCATCTTTATGGAATTGTCAAAATATGGCAGAAAGCGCCTTTTACACTATGTGTATTTCATCTTATTAAAACAAAAAGGATGAAGTTAGGTTTCAATGTTGTTTCTAAAAATTGGTGGGTCCAGCCAACTGCAGCTGGAAGCTTCAAATCCCTGGAAGAACGCTGTGCTGCTGTGCACCCTGAACCAAAACTGTGCTCACAGACCTGTTGAGCAGACTTGCACTGAGCACACTCCTTGTACGTGTCCTTGCTTCTCATGTCAGTGACTGCTAACATTTAAATTAGTCAAAGTTCAAGACAGAAAAGGTCGGACAAAGGGAGGTGGGTAAACGGGGGAAAGCAAAGTTTCCAGCTAATCCACTTTCAGGAAAATCAGGAAGCAGGAAGCATACTTTGGCATGGAGTCATACTTCTCACCACCAAGGTTTGTTCACTGGACTGATTTCCCAGAGGAAACAGCATGATGTACTTCCCCTTAGCTCACTGGGTAAGAAGCCATATTCTACACTTGATACCTACTTCCCAACAAGGTCATTCAAACAAATCCTCACAACAAACCAAGTCCACTCTGCCCTCAAGGGCTCTAAAATAACAACATTCTTCCTACTAAGAAGATCATTCTTATCAAAATAACCAAATAATTGCCACAGGATAATGAGGATCTGTAACTACTGTTAGTGACTATTAGTGATGGATAGGGAAGAATAGACCTTAATTTTCAAAGCTTAATCCTGGAGACACAGGCCAACCACAGACTTGTTTTGACTGGTTAGAATGATCAAAGGTCATAGAAGTCTCAGAGGGAAAAATCAGTCCAGCGAGCCTAACTCAGCATAAGAGAAAGTTTCCTTAAGGGGGCCAGGAAAGGTCAAATTCTGGGAAAGGAGTGGTCCTTAGACCATTCCAATCATCAGGAAGGACGAGGTCCAGACTTTGCTGTCCTTTGGGTATATGACTTTCTTCTTCCTTCTCTCATGGAACCTCTACTTAATACAAAACTGGTAAATAACATACACATGGGCCAATGGAGACCAAGCACAGTTATTATTTGAAGAATGGATGAGTGACAATCTCCTCACTGCCTTCCCGACACCTCTTCTGCAAATTTTCAATACAGAGACCCACGTATCCCTCAACACATGCTCATCGGGCATGGGGCCAATGCCTGGATGATTCTTTCATCATGTCCCTGCTAAAGTCAATTAAACAGTGAGCTCTTAATGCTAACAAGTAAGTGGCATGCAAGAAGGGCACTTACTTGGAACATTTAAAATTACCTTATTTTAGGCTTTATGGAGACTCAGTTTTGGAAATCTGAAACAATATTCAGAAAATGAACTGTAGCTACTAAGAAAATTATTCCTCTAATTCTACAACAACCTCTTTTAAGAAGCCCTTTAATAATTTTAAAAAATGTGTGTATATTCAAAATTCTCTATTTAAAAAGAACTCAGAAATATTACTAATTTTTCCTGCCTCAATTGCAAAATTCACTTTCTGCCAATCTCATTGCTAGTGTATCAACCTACAATAGCTCAGCTTGTATTTTGAAGCAGTTTTGAAATCTTAAAAGACATGAACCCAGTGCAAAGGACATTAAAAGAAGCTCAATGTGTCTAAAATACAGCTTCATTGTCTTCAAACAGCTCTTCTGCCCACACTATAAAGATGCTTAAAATCCCTACAACTTTGGCCTAGGAACGAGACAGCCTCCCAGTCCTAGCTCACCCCGAGCATAAAGCCCTTCACCCTTTCATCTGTGAATGAGAAGATGGGGGCAGATTTTAAGTGGAAAACTTGGAAATATTTCAAGTCTTAGTTTTATTATTTCACTGTGGGGAGAAGGCTATTCCCAACATACAAATTTTTCCCTTTGGTGAAATCCAAACAGCACCCCATTTCGCACAAAGGCTCTCAATAATGATGTGATGTTTTAAAAGGCAGGTTTTACTCTTATTCTTTAACAAACCAAGCTTCTTACCTAATTCATTTTCTTTTGAACTTACTAATTTGCTAAGCAAATGTTTCCTGTCTATTAAAAAAAAACCTCAGTCACAGCTTCATCTGTGACATCAACGTATTTTTCAAAAGGATAAATGTGCACACCAGATATGGAACTTCCTTGTTTCCCTTGCAGCTAAGAGAAGCCCATGATCTGCTGTAAATAAAATGCAGTTCAGCATATACAAATCTATATTATACATTTTGATAATTTAAGTTGACATGTACTGTTGTCTGCTATCAACACATTGCAGGATCCCCTGCAAGTTGGTTGTTGTTTGTTTTAAGGATAATATTAACAACAGCATTTTATGACATCTCTGATGTCAAATAGTAACAATATAACCTCAAATCTTTAGGGACCTTTTCATTGGATTTAAAAGCAGGTAACAAACAGTTCCTTATTTGCTATAATTGGCGAGACACAACCCAGACTTAGAACTAGAGGGTGATGCGACTCCAATGGACTAGGCAGAAGATATCTATCTACTCGGGATAAAAGTTGCAGTCTCTTGATTATTAGCAATGTCTTAAGAGCTCTCAAACTACCTCTACTAGATGATATGCCCTATGCACTGAGACTGGTAAGAGGTCTTAGGAGAAAAACTTCTATATTATCACATTTAGCATGGTATTCTTGGTCGTTTGGGGGAGGGGTGAATGTTAATACATCAGCATTTTCTATCTTCCTGTTCAATAAACATGCTAAAGTGTGTTGTCCTGCTTATATGAGAGGGTGCCATCAACTTGTAGCAGTGCACTGAACTCTGCCTCAGATTAATCATGCTGCCAACACATAAAGAACAGAGACCTATGACAAATTGCTCTGTAATTCTCCAACCATAGTATTTTTACTTAGTGTTTCAATAAAATGACTAGATATCTCAAATGTGAGGTTATCTCCTTATTCTCTAAATTTGGCCAAATTAAGCATTTGACATAAATTCTGTCACAAAGCAGGGGCTGAATGGGATAGCTATGTGGCAAGGTCTTTGACATTCTTCTGATGGCAAGTCAAAACCAATGCCCTATAAAGAGGCCATTTCTTGCGCCAATGTCAACCCAAGGGTTAAATAGACCTAAAGGAAAGCTCAGAGTGCACCCACACACAGAAAGACATTCTGCAGACATGGGATTTGCCTGACAGCCCGATTCATTACAAGCAAGAAACAGTCAAGCAGACTATTTAAGCAGGAATTCTTCCTTCCAATATGACAAACACTAACCACAATGCTAATGGAACCTATGACAGACAGACCTCTTTTGTTTTGACCAGGGTTATAAGGACCCAAATCCCACAGGGCTGACGTAGTGGAGCGATCTGAGATGAGCCTCCTTGGTGCACTGCTCACCTGCTCTCCACGGACCCACCATGAGCCTCCATTCTCAAGCATGCGCAGCTACCGACTTGTTCCTACCCAATCAGCGGTGGTCTTTCAAAGCTTGATGGAGTTAAGAAGAGTGAACTTGAGTTGCTGATGTATGTTATTTCAATAATAAAGTTTATATAAAACTTTCATTTTCTTCCAAAGATTGGCTGGAGAAGACAGAAGTGAGTTACAAGAAAGTCTGACAGTCCAAGTGTCCAACCACCATGCATAGTTAAGTCTGAAAAAGAATTTGCTTTAAAAATGTGATTTTGACAAGCTCCAGTTAAAAACCATTTTACAGGGTCCATTTCATCACATAACCAACATATCTTACTAATAAATGTAAGACTGGATTTATACAACCTTTTTGAACTAAGGGCTACATGTTAACTTGTAGGTAACTTCTCCAGTCTCTTACCCAGAGTCTGAATGGTGTTCATCCCCACAAAACTGGGCACTTAGTGGCCTTCACACTAAGTGGAGTGACCAGTGGACTGACCAGTACACACACTGCAATGTCAGAGTCCGTGAAGCAGATTGGATTCTGAGGCTATGGAACAGGAACTCTAACTTTGAGGGCATTAGCTATTGCTTATTACTGCAACTCATATATAAAATTTGTATGCTGGGTTCATTTCATTTTGAAAAACATTGATTTTTTTCCCCTCCACTGTTATTTAACTTAAAAACAAAAAATCTCTTTGTTCTTTAACCCTCAGAGGATATACACATTTAGGCAAGCAACCAAAAAAAAGAAAGAAGGACATTCCGAACATGTTCTTTGCCCCCAGTCTCTCAGGGTTAAAGTGTGGGGGTTTCTGTAACATCTTACATAAGGCACTCTTATTCCACTTTTTTCTTAAAAGAGACTTTTTCTTTGGTTTCTTGTAATTTTTCAGTGAGTCTATCCTTTGTCTCCTCCATTTTCTCAGTGATGAGCTCCTTAGTCTCCTCCATTCTGTCCTGTAGATACTCCTTGACAGGTGGTGGGGTTGACATGTACCCCTGACTTCGCAGATACTTCACGGTAAAGGACGTTCCTCCCAAGGTCACAGTATAGCGGGCAGGTGTTGCAATCTTAGGGGAAGAAGGAGGAAACAAAAGCAAACAGGCTGATCAACACCTGATTATGACTGTAAACAAAATTAAGTTGGAACTAAACATTTCGGTAATAATCAGCATACACTTCTGTGAGAGAAGGCGAGTATAATACTCTATATCGTTTGTCTTTCTAACAAGGGCTACTTCAGACTTATTTTAAAATGTCTGTCCTCAGACCATATGACTTAAGATTTCAGGGTTATCACAGACAGCTGCACTGACACCCTAATGAATGCTAATGAGCATGGTGGCAGAAGGAGGGTGTGATTCTAACAGTAATACAGGTGTAGGTTTCTGTGCCCCAAAATCTCTGACATGCACTATCTACCTGAGCTAAAATGCAGCCAAAGTTCAAACAGTGGGAAGCTGAGCAAGAGTCAGATACTTATTTGCTGGATTCACGTTTGCTCTACTCTCAAATGGTCCCTCTTTAACTCTTTCTGCACGCATGCTACCATCTCACCATAGGGTCCGGAACGGACGTCTCCCAAGGCCACGGCAGCTCTTCTTTGTCTTCATCACAACAGAAGGACAAAAACTAAGAGACCTGAACCAGTGGAAGGGCTTTGCAAAAACAAATGGCCACCTGGTACCGGGAGCTCAAGCAGGCACAGTACACAGCAAACATTCAGAAAGCACCTGCCATTCTTCTCGCAATTGTTCCTCTAATCCCACCAAGCCGCTCTCTTTAGTTCAATGGCCTCTGTGGGGCCACACTCACCATTGACCTGATAGCAGCCTGGGCCCACTCTAAAACAGCTCCCTCTGCCTGACTCCCATGCACCTGGTGCCAGGACCACCCCCACGTGGATTTTCTCGGGCACACTGGCCACGTCACTGTAGCTTTTGAACAAGGTCTGTAGACTCTTCACTTTCACACTCCCACGATGGCCTGTCCAGGTTCCTGCTTTTGGTGTCATCTATATATTAAGAATTCTTAATTTACATCTCCATATTGAATCCCTTCCCTGAATTCAAATACACATATAGCCAACTACCCAAATCATTTGCACCTGAATGTCTGACTTAATATGCACAAACTCACAGGCCTCACCTGTCCCAGTCAGACCTGCTTCTTCCAAAATTTTACTCACTACAGAAAATGGTAACTTGTTCTTCCATTTACTCAGGCCAAAATAAATAGCTCTTAATCAATTTCTTTAACGTAATTTGTATGCGTAGCATCAGGAAAGCCCATTAGTTTCTTTAAAACATACCCACCATCCAATTGCTTCTGACTGCCTCCCCAGGTACCACTTGGTGCTGACATGAGGACATGCAGCCTAGGCTTCTGTAGCAGACAGCCTCATCCTGATGCCCCAGCTTTTTACCCTGGCTTTAACATGATAGCAGTTGCAGTGATTTGAAGTCACACGTTCAAAGTAACCAATAGTTTCCCTATAACACACAGGCTCCTGATCTGGCAAGTCTTTCTGCTTCTCTTGCTCATTCCAGCCACAATGGCTCCTAATCTAACTTTCTGGTACCTAGCATCCTGCAGTCCTCAAGGCTCCCTCTGCTGGAAACCCTTGTCTCCCTCTGCTCCCTGCCAACTCCCAGATCAACCTGTTAACTTCTCAGAGCACTTCCTATCTAAATCTGCAATCTAGGAGGACCATGGGTGGGGGCTAGGGACGTGGTGGTGGGGGTGTGAACAAAAAAAAAAAAAAAAACAACACATACCAAAACATCTCCTTATCTGGTTTATTTTTTCTTAAAATATTTATGTGTATGAGTGTTTTGCCTGTACATATGTATGCACACTGCATGTGTGCCTGGTGCCCATAGAGGTCAAAGGACTGAAGTTACAAATGGTTGTAAGCCAAAAAATGAATGCTGGGTTTCAAACTCCTGGTCCTTTGCAAGAGCATCAAGTGTTCTTAACTATATTCTTTCTTTCTTTCTTTCTTTCTTTCTTTCTTTCTTTCTTTCTTTCTTTCTTTCTCTCTCTCTCTCTCTCTTTCTTTCTTTTTTTGAGACAGATTTCTCTGTTGTAGTACTGGTAGTCCTGAAACTCACTGTGTAGACTAGTCTGGCCTGAACTCACAGCAATCCACCTGCCTCTGCTTCCTGAGTGCTGGGATTCAAAGTGTGCACTACCATCACCCATTGTATATTCTTTCTTCTTAATGATCAGTAACATTTAATATAATTTAAATATACACACACCATATATGCACACACGTGTATGTACATGCATGCTTATTTTCAACCCTTCCTTCTCTGTCTCTCCAATTGCCTTTGACCTGCCCACTCTCCTTCCCTAGAATATGCTCTCCAAGGGAAGTCTTAGCAGTGCTTTGTTTTCTTCCCTCCCTTTCTTTAAGGGTTCCGTGTCTCAGAGCTTATCAAGCAGACCAGGCTGGCCTTGAACTTTCTCCCAAATGCTGGAACTAAAGGTGTACCTGGTCTGACAGTGTTTTCCTTATCAGTGAATTCCTGGTGTAAGCTCTGGACAAATCTGAGCCAACTACAGTGCCTGTTAAAGGAGCTCTGATGTGTAACCAGCTAGCTACCCAGCACTCTTTCCTTATGTCTATCATACCTCACTTTGGAGCTTTGCCTTAAGGAAGAAGGCATCTCTGTTGTTCTACTTGAAGTCCTGTGGGTTACAGAAAACTCAGGACATACTCCATTTCTCACCCTACAGAAGGACATGAGGGGGAAAAATCCACAGGATTTGTAGGTTTCCAAATATGCTAAGCACTAATGCACCTCAAAGTACACCAGAGAGGGCAAAAACACAAACACAGGCCCCTGAATTTCCAGGGGGTTCATGAGCACATAAAGAAAACTCTTAAGTCAGATGCTTTAAAGAAAGGAGTCAGAAAAAATGACTTAAACCACCATCATGTACTCTGATTATGTTAAATTTAACCTACCACAGCTATAAAACACTGTAAAATAATATGAGAAAAACACAGCAATTAAGCTCTGAGAAAAATTCTCTGAGATCTCAATGATTCTAGTAAAGATGATAGAAAAAAACATTACTTCCGAATAATACTATGTCACTCTATGTATTTTTACACAGCATAACACCACTACATAATAGTAATACATAATACTGTAAGTCATTATTTTACATACTTTTACACAGAATAGTAACATCTACTTTCCCCAAATTTTCATTTTATTTGAATATGGATATCATAGAATATTTTTAAGTAAAATATGAGATTAATATAGCTGAATTCTATGATTTACAATGAGACTTCCCCTCTATAATAAAGGCAGGCATAGAGACTTTTTATAAAAGCAGCACTGTGTACACCCTGAGAAGTTATAGACTCTCTAAACTGAGAACACCTAAGAACTAAGCCTGGACTGTGTCACACAAAACAGTGTGAATTCAGCCTTTACAATCCCATTTTCTAAAGAAGGGTAAACTATTATAAATAATAAAGCAAATGCTAGATTTCAGTAACAAGTCAGGGCAGGGGGATGCCTGAGCCTGGCAGACTATGGCTTACCTATTTTTTAAGGCACTTCTTCCTAAAGTCATAGTTTTATTTTTGTACCTTCTGCTCATTAGAAATACAAAATGTGAAATAGGATATTAAAATATACATATATATTTAAATATATCTTTAATTCAGAGCTCAATGTGAGTTTCCTAGGGAGGGTAAGCAAGGAACCCACCTTAAACATGGCATATGCTGTCAGGGCGTTTCCACTCTGGGAGTTTTTCAGGATGTCTACTACACTGTCAGGTAATCCAATGACCTCTAGGAAAGGGATGACATTCACTCCTCTGAAAAGGAAACATATAATTTAGTCACGTATAAACAACCCTTTAGGGACAGTATTTTCAGGAAATTACCTGAAAACATAAAGTACAAGTTTGCCATAATATATATTCAATTCTATTTGCTCAGGAGACTAAAAGAATAAGGCTGTGGGCTCAAGAATTGGAGACCAGCCTGGGCTACATAGTGAGCAAATCAAAAAACAAAAGTAACAAACCCACACCTACCCAAACTAAACCACCACCACCAAAGATAAATAAACAAATAAAAGTCTAACAGCTGATTCTGTGTGACT
The DNA here is from genome assembly GCF_000317375.1 of Microtus ochrogaster. NCBI lineage: Eukaryota > Metazoa > Chordata > Mammalia > Rodentia > Cricetidae > Microtus > Microtus ochrogaster. The sequence continues at coordinate 53,509,763 of NC_022020.1, forward strand.
GAATGCTTTCATTTCACTCTCTCGAAGTTCAACACACAAGTAGTACTGCTGTCCTACATCTCACAAGGCCATTAAATTAGTCTATTTAAAAAGCAGACACTTTATTTATAGTCAAAGTAATGGCTTTAAGTAAACCAGGAGAGCAGGGTCAGAACTGTTTACTTGATATTCATCTCCTCACACAAATACCATTTTCTTAGGACACATCAACTCACAGTTCAGGATCTTATATTCTTACCTTTAAAACTTCATCACTACCACTTCTGTGCTATCATGCAAAGAATGAGTGATTCTGTGGGCTTGGCAAAATCCAACTATTCTAAAAGTATGTATTCTTGCTTATCAGATAAAGAATGTAATTATTTGTATCAGATAGAGAATATTTATAGTAATTATTCTCTATGATAATAAGGTAAGAAATAATTACAGTAAATTGCAACAGATTCTTGGAGGGAGGGAAGGCAAAGAAATTCCAAGCTGTTCAAGCCTTGACTTAGGTAATTCTAGTCTCCTCATTTTACTGTACCACACTGTTCTAATCTTTCCTCTATGTATTTGTATCAGGACAAGGAATCATCCAAACTTGTAATTATCACATTCATAAAATTTAATACACACAGTAGTATATGGTTAATACAAAAAGTATATTAACATAAAATCTGTAATTTAAAAATTTGCCTCAGTATACTTGCTGCTTTTTCTCTGTGCAGTCTCCCTCTCCCTAGATGTGGAAACTCTAGAGAGAACCAGAGAGGACTTTTTGGGGTGGGGGGAGGCATAGGGACTTTTAGATGTCCAGGATAGCACCCAATCTGAGAGTGAGCTTGTTTTCTCATGGGGAAATTTAGGTTAAATTCTCCTACAGCAAAGCCTCGCAGACTGAGCTGTGTCTGGTTTAGCATATGACAGTAATACGTAGCATCCCTTCTTCCCGTGTCCCATCCCTGGCACTTCAAAGTGCACCTTTAACTAAGGCAGGGTGCTCATATTGCTCTATTATAATTGTTTCTTTCCCTTGTCATTAAGTAAGGGAATCGCCTAGACAAAAATAGTTGGATGCTGTTAATTTATTTTTAATATAAAAATAATGGGTTAACTGTAATAAGCCCCCTGAGAGTACTCTGAGTAGACACTGCTACTACTAGCTAGGAAGACTAGCTAGCATCAAAAATAAGAAATCAGAATGCAGAAAGAACCATTTTAAAAAGGTAAAATTAAAAATCAACCAGGAGTTCAATACTACCATTTATCTGCATATTCAAGTTTAAGACAACAATACAATCCTATTAAAGTAAGCCTCAGTATTAGACTTGGCCTTTTAATGGCTTAAGTTTTTAAAGCAACATCTTATAGCAAGCTAGTTTAATCTTTTAGCACAAAGATGATTATGAAATAATTTCATTACTTCCCAGTTCCAACTAAACCCAGCACATAAAATCTATGCATTTAACCCCAATAATAAGACAAAATTTGGCCAAATAAGAAAACTCCCCCCCCCCCCCCGAGACGGGGTTTCTCTGTAGCTTTGGAGCCTGTCCTGGAGTTAGCTCTTGTAGACCAGGCTGGCCTCGAACTAACAGAGATCTGCCTGTTTTTGCCTCCCCACTACCACCCAGCTGAAAACTTTTATCATAAAGATAAGAATCTAAATCAAGCCAGAAAACTCAATGTTTGCCACTTTGTGGTCGGGCAGGAATGTGCACTTTAACTGTCAGTTTATGACGGTTCAACAAGGCCTAAGAAATATTCACTGTCGAGCCGGGCGGTGGTGGCGCACGCCTGTAATCCCAGCACTCGGGAGGCAGAGGCAGGTGGATCTCTGTGAGTTCGAGACCAGCCTGGTCTACAA